>NC_042964.1:1328819-1366319 GCF_901001165.1 Salmo trutta | reverse complement strand
CCGGAACGCAAAGAGTTTGATGCGTCCGGTGGACGTGAGGCGTAACGGGCGGTTAACGCCCTGGACCAGAACTAGAACGGTTTGTCGTAACGTGGGCGTCAACATGGACCCACACGCGTTATTATTTAACACCGATGTCCATTTCCGTTCCATGTCGCGACCAAATCGTCTCGGGACACCGCGGTAATCGGGGTTTTATTCTCGGATTTTCTTCTATCCTCAGAGGTGGGTGAATCTAGAAGAAGGGAAAAAAAGAAAAGAAAATAAGCTCTTGTGATTTTAAATGGATGAAACGCTGCGTTGCTTGGCTACAACGCAGGGAACAGAGAGAGAGACAGAGAGAGAGAGAGAGGATGTCTATTCAGAAAAGCTTAGAGGTTACTCATGACTGGGTAAAGACAATGTTACAGCAATAACCCGAAGGATGCTTGTCCAAGTCCTAGAGGTTTATTATCATTGTAGCCACGGGAGTTTAGGCTGTTGACCTCATCATTTCTGTTATTTTGTCAACAAACTGTAGGCCACCCCATTCACATGCAGCGATAGTAGTCTATAGGTTAGTGTTGTGTTTAGGAAACAGTAGATATATAGTCTATAGGTTAGTGTTGTGTTTAGGAAACAGTAGGTATATAGTCTATAGGTTAGTGTTGTGTTTAGGAAACAGTAGATATATAGTCTATAGGTTAGTGTTGTGTTTAGGAAACAGTAGATATATAGTCTATAGGTCAGTGTTGTGTTTAGGAAACAGTAGATATATAGTCTATAGGTTAGTGTTGTGTTGTGTTTAGGAAACAGTAGATATATAGTCTATAGGGTAGTGTTACAGTGTTGTGTTTAGGAAACAGTAGGTATATAGTCTATAAGTTAGTGTTGTGTTGTGTTTAGGAAACAGTAGATATATAGTCTATAGGTTAGTGTTGTGTTGTGTTTAGGAAACAGTAGGTATATAGTCTATAGGTTAGTGTTGTGTTTAGGAAACAGTAGATATATAGTCTATAGGGTAGTGTTACAGTGTTGTGTTTAGGAAACAGTAGGTATATAGTCTATAGGTTAGTGTTACAGTGTTGTGTTTAGGAAACAGTAGATATATAGTCTATAGGTTAGTGTTACAGTGTTGTGTTTAGGAAACAGTAGATATATAGTCTATAGGTTAGTGTTGTGTCTAGGAAACAGTAGGTATATAGTCTATAGGTTAGTGTTGTGTTTAGGAAACAGTAGGTATATAGTCTATAGGTTAGTGTTGTGTCTAGGAAACAGTAGATATATAGTCTATAGGTTAGTGTTGTGTTGTGTTTAGGAAACAGTAGGTATATAGTCTATAGGTTAGTGTTGTGTCTAGGAAACAGTAGATATATAGTCTATAGGTTAGTGTTGTGTTGTGTTTAGGAAACAGTAGGTATATAGTCTATAAGTTAGTGTTGTGTTGTGTTTAGGAAACAGTAGATATATAGTCTATAGGTTAGTGTTGTGTTGTGTTTAGGAAACAGTAGGTATATAGTCTATAGGTTAGTGTTGTGTTTAGGAAACAGTAGATATATAGTCTATAGGGTAGTGTTACAGTGTTGTGTTTAGGAAACAGTAGGTATATAGTCTATAGGTTAGTGTTACAGTGTTGTGTTTAGGAAACAGTAGATATATAGTCTATAGGTTAGTGTTACAGTGTTGTGTTTAGGAAACAGTAGATATATAGTCTATAGGTTAGTGTTGTGTCTAGGAAACAGTAGGTATATAGTCTATAGGTTAGTGTTGTGTTTAGGAAACAGTAGGTATATAGTCTATAGGTTAGTGTTGTGTCTAGGAAACAGTAGATATATAGTCTATAGGTTAGTGTTGTGTTGTGTTTAGGAAACAGTAGGTATATAGTCTATAGGTTAGTGTTGTGTCTAGGAAACAGTAGATATATAGTCTATAGGTTAGTGTTGTGTTGTGTTTAGGAAACAGTAGGTATATAGTCTATAGGTTAGTGTTGTGTTGTGTTTAGGAAACAGTAGATATATAGTCTATAGGTTAGTGTTGTGTTTAGGAAACAGTAGATATATAGTCTATAGGTTAGTGTTGTGTTGTGTTTAGGAAACAGTAGGTATATAGTCTATAGGTTAGTGTTGTGTTGTGTTTAGGAAACAGTAGATATATAGTCTATAGGTTAGTGTTGTGTTTAGGAAACAGTAGGTATATAGTCTATAGGTTAGTGTTGTGTTTAGGAAACAGTAGATATATAGTCTATAGGTTAGTGTTGTGTTGTGTTTAGGAAACAGTAGATATATAGTCTATAGGTTAGTGTTGTGTTTAGGAAACAGTAGATATATAGCCTATAGGTTAGTGTTGTGTTGTGTTTAGGAAACAGTAGATATATAGTCTATAGGTTAGTGTTGTGTTTAGGAAACAGTAGGTATATAGCCTATAGGTTAGTGTTGTGTTGTGTTTAGGAAACAGTAGATATATAGTCTATAGGGTAGTGTTGTGTTGTGTTTAGGAAACAGTAGATATATAGCCTATAGGTTAGTGTTGTGTTGTGTTTAGGAAACAGTAGATATATAGTCTATAGGTTAGTGTTGTGTTGTGTTTAGGAAACAGTAGGTATATAGTCTATAGGTTAGTGTTGTGTTGTGTTTAGGAAACAGTAGATATATAGTCTATAGGGTAGTGTTGTGTTGTGTTTAGGAAACAGTAGATATATAGCCTATAGGTTAGTGTTGTGTTGTGTTTAGGAAACAGTAGATATATAGTCTATAGGTTAGTGTTGTGTTGTGTTTAGGAAACAGTAGATATATAGCCTATAGGTTAGTGTTGTGTTTAGGAAACAGTAGGTATATAGTCTATAGGTTAGTGTTGTGTTGTGTTTAGGAAACAGTAGGTATATAGTCTATAGGTTAGTGTTGTGTTTAGGAAACAGTAGGTATATAGCCTATAGGTTAGTGTTGTGTTGTGTTTAGGAAACAGTAGGTATATAGTCTATAGGTTAGTGTTGTGTTTAGGAAACAGTAGGTATATAGTCTATAGGTTAGTGTTGTGTTTAGGAAACAGTAGATATATAGTCTATAGGTTAGTGTTGTGTCTAGGAAACAGTAGGTATATAGTCTATAGGTTAGTGTTGTGTCTAGGAAACAGTAGGTATATAGTCTATAGGTTAGTGTTGTGTTGTGTTTAGGAAACAGTAGGTATATAGTCTATAGGTTAGTGTTGTGTCTAGGAAACAGTAGGTATATAGTCTATAGGTTAGTGTTACAGTGTTGTGTTTAGGAAACAGTAGATATATAGTCTATAGGTTAGTGTTGTGTCTAGGAAACAGTAGGTATATAGCCTATAGGTTAGTGTTGTGTCTAGGAAACAGTAGGTATATAGTCTATAGGGTAGTGTTGTGTTTAGGAAACAGTAGGTATATAGTCTATAGGTTAGTGTTGTGTTGTGTTTAGGAAACAGTAGGTATATAGTCTATAGGTTAGTGTTGTGTTTAGGAAACAGTAGGTATATAGCCTATAGGGTAGTGTTGTGTTGTGTCTAGGAAACAGTAGGTATATAGTCTATAGGTTAGTGTTGTGTTTAGGAAACAGTAGGTATATAGTCTATAGGTTAGTGTTACAGTGTTGTGTTTAGGAAACAGTAGGTATATAGTCTATAGGTTAGTGTTACAGTGTTGTGTTTAGGAAACAGTAGATATATAGTCTATAGGTTAGTGTTGTGTTGTGTTTAGGAAACAGTAGGTATATAGCCTATAGGTTAGTGTTGTGTTTAGGAAACAGTAGATATATAGTCTATAGGTTAGTGTTGTGTTTAGGAAACAGTAGATATATAGTCTATAGGTTAGTGTTGTGTTGTGTTTAGGAAACAGTAGGTATATAGTCTATAGGTTAGTGTTGTGTTTAGGAAACAGTAGATATATAGTCTATAGGTTAGTGTTGTGTCTAGGAAACAGTAGGTATATAGTCTATAGGTTAGTGTTGTGTCTAGGAAACAGTAGGTATATAGTCTATAGGTTAGTGTTATGTCTAGGAAACAGTAGGTATATAGTCTATAGGTTAGTGTTGTGTTTAGGAAACAGTAGATATATAGTCTATAGGTTAGTGTTGTGTCTAGGAAACAGTAGGTATATAGTCTATAGGTTAGTGTTGTGTCTAGGAAACAGTAGGTATATAGCCTATAGGTTAGTGTTATGTCTAGGAAACAGTAGGTATATAGTCTATAGGTTAGTGTTGTGTCTAGGAAACAGTAGGTATATAGTCTATAGGTTAGTGTTGTGTCTAGGAAACAGTAGGTATATAGCCTATAGGTTAGTGTTATGTCTAGGAAACAGTAGGTATATAGTCTATAGGTTAGTGTTATGTCTAGGAAACAGTAGGTATATAGCCTATAGCCAACGCCCACTCATCCCATTCCCGCCTCGTCCTTCAGTTCTAAACCCGAACATAACCCAACAGAAGCGAACTAAACGAAACGGAAGCGAACCCGGATCATGGCTTGTACGTGCGGGAACTGGAGACGGTGGATCAGACCTCTCGTGGTCTGTCTCTATGTCGGCCTGCTGCTCATCGTTCTGCCGCTGTGTGTCTGGGAACTACAGAAGTCTGAGGTGAGATGGAACGAGGCTGAAAAATCTACCTTTCATATTAGGAGCAACTATTGCTCTCTCACATCTGTTAGCCTGTATGGTGTAACTGAGACCTGCCAACGCTGTTGTGTTGTTCTCCTCAGCTACTCGGCTTGATTTAACAAAAATGTTTTAAACATTTTTAGTCATTTAGCAGACGCTCTTATCCAGAGCGATTTACAGTAGTGAATGCATACATTTCATACATTTTTTTTTTTCTTCCCGTACTGGTCCCCCGTGGGAATCGAACCCACAACCCTGGCGTTGCAAACACCACGCTCTATCAACTGAGCCACACGTAGCCTGATCATTTTTTTGGACTGTCCAGATTGATCGCAACCGCTGGGATGCACAAATGTGTTTGTTTATAAATGGTATCTCCTAGTAAAGCCTGGTTATGTAGTTTAAACTTGATCTGTTTCAGATGGGGACCCACAGTAAAGCCTGGTTATGTAGTTTAAACTTGGTCTGTTTCAGATTTACCCACAGTAAAGCCTGGTTATGTAGTTTAAACTTGGTCTGTTTCAGATTTACCCACAGTAACGCCTGGTAATGTAGTTTAAACTTGGTCTGTTTCAGATGGGGACCCACAGTAAAGCCTGGTTATGTAGTTTAAACTTGATCTGTTTCAGGTGGAGACCCACAGTAAAGCCTGGTTATATAGTTTAAACTTGATCTGTTTCAGGTGGGGACCCATAGTAAAGCCTGGTTCATAGCTGGAGTGTTTGTGTTCATGACCATCCCCATCTCTCTGTGGGGGATCCTGCAGCACCTGGTACACTACACACAGCCTGAGCTACAGAAACCCATTATCAGGTAGGAACACACCTGGTTTACACTACACACAGCCTGAGCTACAGAAACCCATTATCAGGTAGGAACACACCTGGTTTACACTACACACAGCCTGAGCTACAGAAACCCATTATCAGGTAGGAACACACCTGGTTTACACTACACACAGCCTGAGCTACAGAAACCCATTATCAGGTAGGAACACACCTGGTTTACACTACACACAGCCTGAGCTACAGAAACCCATTATCAGGTAGGAACACACCTGGTTTACACTACACCTGTGGAAGCTAAAGCCAAATCCCTCAAGGTAAAAACTATTTTTGTAAATGTAGGAAGACCAGATACCACTGATCTTCTCTGTTGTGTTTTTATTTTTACAGGATCCTGTGGATGGTACCCATCTACAGTGTGGACAGTGTAAGGAGAAACTATTGTTACCGTTTCATTATAGTAATACTGTTATAGCATATCAATCTGGTCGAAGACCTCTCTCAATGCACAAGAGAATTATGGAACACTAGACTAGAACACAGAGCACTCTGGAACACTAGACTAGAACACAGAGAACTATGGAACACTAGACTAGAACACAGAGCACTCTGGAACACTAGACTAGAACACAGAGAACTATGGAACACTAGACTAGAACACAAAGAACTATGGAACACTAGACTAGAACACAGAGAACTATGGAACACTAGACTAGAACACAGAGAACTATGGAACACTAGACTAGAACACCGAGTCAGACATTCCATTGGTTTATAAGGTCCTGGAATGGCTGAACATTCTAAGTTCCATTGAGACCTTCGTATCTCTATGGTAACAGGACTAATTGAGGACGGTGTGGTGTTGTCACAAGGCTGGGCTGCTCAAATAGCAGAGTCAACACACACACACACACACACAGACCATTTCTTTACATTGGTCACTCCATCAATCAATATGTGCTGGTTGAAAATATATGGTAATATAATATATAATATTATATGGTCGTTCCTCATCTATCAATTAAACTGCCTTTCTCCCCCTCCTTCCTCTCCCCCTCCTTCCTCTCCCTATTCCTCCCTCTCCCCCTCCTTCCTCTCCCCCTCCCCCTCCTTCCTCTCCCCCTCCTTCCCCCCTTGGACATCTGTGTACCTTGGACTTCTTCTTCTTCAGTGGATCGCGCTGCGCTACCCCAGTATAGCCATCTACGTAGACACGTGTAGAGAGTGTTACGAGGCCTACGTCATTTACAACTTCCTCATCTTCCTGTTAAACTACCTCTCTAACCAGTATCCCAGTTTGGTGTTGATGCTAGAGGTTCAGGAACAACAGAAACACCTGCCACCTCTATGCTGCTGTCCACCATGGGCAATGGGAGAGTAAGTGAGGGAGGAGAGGGGAGGGAGGAGAGGGAGGAGAGGGAGGAGAGGGAGGGAGGAGAGGAGAGGGGGAGGGAGGGGGAGTGGAGGTAGGGAGGAGTTGGAGGGAGGGAGGGAGAGGGGAGAGTTGGAGTGATGGAGGGAGGGAGGGAGGGAGGAGAGGAGAGGAGAGGAGAGGAGAGAGAGGGGAGGGAGGAGAGAGGGAGGGAGGGAGGGAGGAGAGGGAAGGAGGGGAGAGGCAGGGAGGGAGGAGAGGGAAGGAAGGAGGGAGGGAGGGAGGGAGGAGAGAGGGAGAGGGGGAGAGAGGGGAGAGAGGCAGGGAGGGAGGGAGGAGAGGGAAGGAAGGAGGGAGGGAGGAGAGCGGGGGAGTGGAGGTAGGGAGGGAGGGAGGAGAGCAGGGAGAGATGGATGAACTTGAATACAATGTCTTGATTGGCTGATGGATGTGACTGATTGATGGTTGGTAGTGATTGATTGGCTGATGGATGTGACTGATTGATGGTTGGTAGTGATTGATTGGCTGATGGATGTGACTGATTGATGGATGTGACTGATTGATGGTTGTGATTGGTTGATGGATGTGACTGATTGATGGTTGTGATTGGTTGTCTCTCCTCTGTCAGGGTGTTGCTGTTCCGCTGTAAGCTGGGGGTTCTACAGTACACCGTCGTCAGGCCCGTAACTACAGTGATAGCACTGTAAGTACAGCACTAACCAAGTAGTATATTACTGTAATTTCCGGACTATTGAGCGCACCTGAATATAAGCTGCACCCACTGAATTTAAAAAATATATTTTATTTTGAACATAAATAAGCCGCACATGTCTATAAGCCGCAGGTGCCTACCGGTACATTGAAACAAATGAACTTTACACAGGCTTTAACGAAACACAGCTTGTAACAAAAATAAATAGGCTTTAACGAAACACGGCTTGTAACAAAAATAAATAGGCTTTAACGAAACACGGCTTGTAACAAAAAATAAAAAATTAGCAGTAAGCTTTAGTTGTCTTTTTACACTGAGTCAATTCCTCACGCTGCTGTTTCCAACGTCTTATCATCGACTCATTAAGACCAAGCTCCCGTGCAGCAGCTCTATTTCCTTTTCCAACAGCCAGATCAATCGCCTTCAACTTCAAAGCTGCATCATATGCATTTCTCCGTGTCTTTGCCATGATGAGGGTGACAAAATGACTACCGTAATCAGAATGATGGGAAGTTTGAGAGCGCTCGATTTAATCTAAACAGTAAACAAAAAAGTTGTTTGACCTTAACCTGTTCGGCAATTTCATTGGTCTAATGAACGCTTCATGCCGCCAAAAAACTGAGCACGTCACAGAATGTGTTTTTTTTGGAGAAAAAAATGTGAAAGCGGGAAAAATCCATATATTAGCCGCGTCATTGTTTAAGCCGCGAGGTTCAAAGCCTGGGAAAAAAGTTGCGGCTTATAGTCCCGGAATTTACGGTAGGCATTACAAAATACATAAATACAGAATAGGAAAGGTTGATCAGGTTACAATGTTTTTCTGATCCCCTCTCTCACTCTCTCTCCATCCTCCCCTCTCTCTCTCTCTCTCTCTCTCCTTCCTCCCCCTATCTCTCTCTCTCTCTCTCTCTCCTTCCTCCCCCCCTCTCTCTCTCTGTAGTGCCTGTCAGTTGTGTGGTGTGTATGACGAGGGAAACTTCAGCAACAGGAATGCCTGGACCTACCTGGTCCTAGTCAACAATATCTCTCAACTGGTGAGAACTCACACATCTGGTCCTAACCTGGTCATAGTCAACAATATCTCTCAACTGGTGAGAACTCACACACCTGGTCCTAACCTGGTCCTAGTCAACAATATCTCTCAACTGGTGAGAACTCACACACCTGGTCCTAACCTGGTCCTAGTCAACAATATCTCTCAACTGGTGAGACCTCACACACCTGGTCCTAACCTGGTCCTAGTCAACAATATCTCTCAACTGGTGAGACCTCACACACCTGGTCCTAACCTGGTCCTAGTCAACAATATCTCTCAACTGGTGAGACCTCACAAACCTGGTCCTAACCTGGTCCTAGTCAACAATATCTCTCAACTGGTGAGAACTCACACACCTGGTCTTACCTGGTCCTAGTCAACAATATCTCTCAACTGGTGAGAACTCACACACCTGGTCCTAACCTGGTCCTAGTCAACAATATCTCTCAACTGGTGAGAACTCACACACCTGGTCCTAACCTGGTCCTAGTCAACAATATCTCTCAACTGGTGAGACCTCACACACCTGGTCCTAACCTGGTCCTAGTCAACAATATCTCTCAACTGGTGAGACCTCACACCTGGTCCTAACCTGGTCCTAGTCAACAATATCTCTCAACTGGTGAGACCTCACACACCTGGTCCTAACCTGGTCCTAGTCAACAATATCTCTCAACTGGTGAGAACTCACACACCTGGTCTTACCTGGTCCTAGTCAACAATATCTCTCAACTGGTGAGAACTCACACACCTGGTCCTAACCTGGTCCTAGTCAACAATATCTCTCAACTGGTGAGAACTCACACACCTGGTCCTAACCTGGTCCTAGTCAACAATATCTCTCAACTGGTGAGAACTCACACACCTGGTCCTAACCTGGTCCTAGTCAACAATATCTCTCAACTGGTGAGAACTCACACACCTGGTCCTAACCTGGTCCTAGTCAACAATATCTCTCAACTGGTGAGAACTCACACACCTGGTCCTAACCTGGTCCTAGTCAACAATATCTCTCAACTGGTGAGAACTCACACACCTGGTCCTAACCTGGTCCTAGTCAACAATATCTCTCAACTGGTGAGAACTCACACACCTGGTCCTTTCTACATTTCTACATCAAACCGTCGTTGTGGGTAAACAGATGATCTGCGTATGTGTATTGTGAAGCATGGAGGAGGTGTGATGGTGTGGGGGTGCTTTTCTGGTGACACTGTCTGTGATTTATTTAGAATTGGCTATTTGAAGAATCTCAAATCTTAAATATATTTTGATTTGTTTTAACACTTTTTTGGTTGCTACATGATTCCATATGTGTTATTTCATAGTTTTGATGTCTTCACTATTATTCTACAATGTAGAAAATAGTAAAAATAAAGAAAAACCCTTGAATGAGTAAGTGTTCTTAAAACTTTGGACCGGTAGTGTATGTCTATATATAGTGTTGTAACATCACTGTGGTATTTCACCCAATAGATATGGGAGTTTATCAAAATTGGATTTGTTTTCGAATTCTTTGTGGGTCTGTGTAATCTGAGGGGAAATATGTGTCTCTAATATGGTCATACATTTGGCAGGAGGTTAGGAAGTACAGCTCCGTTTCCACCTCATTTTGTGGGCAGTGTTGCACACAGCCTGTCTTCTCTTGAGAGCCAGGTCTGCCTACGGCGGCCTTTCTCAATAGCAAGGCTAATGCTCACTCACTCTCTCTCTCTCTCTCTCTCTCTCTCTCTCTCTCTCCAGTTTGCCATGTATTGTCTGGTGCTGCTGTATAAAGCCTTGAAGGATGAACTGAGTCAGATTAGACCTGTCGGGAAGTTCCTCTGTGTTAAAATGGTCGTCTTCGTCTCGTTCTGGTAAGAGGAGGAGGGATGCGTGTTTTCAGTGAATCAACAATGTCTATTAGAACACATGACCTGGGTTTTTTCTGACTCTTGCTTAGCGTTGCGTGTGAGTGCCTGGGTACCACAACCAAAAGGAGAAAGTCAACAATTCCCCCTCGTCTCTCTGTCTCTCTCTCTCGCTATCTCTTCCCCTCCCCTCTCCCTCGACTCTCTCTTTCCCTCCCTCCCTCGCTCTCTCTCTTCCCCTCCCCTCTCCCTCACTTTCTCTTTCCCTCCCTCGCTCTCTCTTCCCCTCCCCTCTCCCTCACTCTCTCTTTCCCTCCGTCGCTCTCTCTTCCCCACCCCCTCCCTCTTTCCATCTCTCCACTCTCTTTGTCTCTTTCTCTCCCCTACCTCTTTCCCTCCCTCCCTCGCTCTCTCTTCCCCACCCCCTCCCTCTTTCCATCTCTCCACTCTCTTTGTCTCTTTCTCTCCCCTACCTCTCTTTCCCTCCCTCCCTCCCTCGCTCTCTCTTTCTCTCCCCTCCCTCTCTCTTTCTCTCCCCTCCCTCTCTCTTTCTCTCCCCTCCCTCCATCTCTCCAGGCAAGCAGTGTTGATAGCTATACTGGTGAAAGTCGGAGTGATCTCTGACAAACATACCTGGGACTGGGACAATGTTGAGGCTGTAGCCACTGGACTACAGGTACACACACACACACACACACACACACACACCCACCCACACACACACACACACACACACACACACACACCTAACCCTTCCACACCCCGACAATACATCTGTGTAGAGATGTTTCCACTACACTACAGCTGTACCTATAAACCCACCTCTCTAACTCTCTCTCTCTCTTCCTCTCCCTCTCTACTCCAGGACTTTATCATCTGTGTAGAGATGTTTCTAGCAGCTATTGCCCACCACTACAGCTTTACCTATAAACCCACCTCTCTAACTCTCTCTCTCTCTTTCTCTTCCTCTCCCTCTCTACTCCAGGACTTTATCATCTGTGTAGAGATGTTTGTAGCAGCCATTGCCCACCACTACAGCTTTACCTATAAACCCTACATACTGGAGGCAGAGGAGGGAAGCTGTTTTGACTCCTTCATGGCCATGTGGGACGTGTCTGACATCAGAGCAGACATCTCAGAGCAGGTCCAACACGTAGGTGAGTAGGGTTGGGATCACAGGATGCTTAACTATGTTCAATATTAGCTCAATGTTACCCAACAACAATGGATAGATGCTAACTAAACATTAGCTCAATGTTACCCAACAACAATGGATAGATGCTAACTTAACATTAGCTCAATGTTACCCAACAGCAATGGATATTTGCTAACTAAACATTAGCTCAATGTTACCCAACAGCAGTGGATAGACGCTAACTAAACATTAGCTCAATGTTACCCAATGGATAGATGCTAACTAAACATTAGTTCAATGTTACCCAATGGCAATGGATATGCTAACTAAATGTTAGCTCAATGTCACCCAACAACAATGGATAGGTGCTAACTAAACATTAGCTCAATGTTACCCAACAGCAATGTTACCCAGCACATTAAAAAAAATGTATGAAATGTATGCATTCACTACTGTAAGTCGCTCTGGATAAGAGCGTCTGCTAAATGACTAAAATGTAAATGTAAAATGTTACCCAACAACAATGGATAGATGCTAACTAAACATTAGCTCAATGTTACCCAACAGCAATGGATAGGTGCTAACTAAACATTAGCTCAATGTTACCCAACAGCAATGGATAGATGCTAACTAAACATTAGCTGAATGTTACCCAACAACAATGGATAGGTGCTAACTAAACATTAGCTGAATGTTACCCAACAATGGATATATGCTAACTAAACATTAGCTCAATGTTACCCAACAGCAATGGATAGATGCTAACTAAACATTAGCTGAATGTTACCCAACAATGGATATATGCTAACTAAACATTAGCTGAATGTTACCCAACAATGGATAGATGCTAACTAAACATTAGCTGAATGTTACCCAACAGCAATGGATAGATGCTAACTAAACATTAGCTGAATGTTACCCAACAGCAATGGATAGGTGCTAACTAAACATTAGCTGAATGTTACCCAACAGCAATGGATAGATGCTAACTAAACATTAGCTCAATGTTACCCAACAGCAATGGATAGATGCTAACTAAACATTAACTGAATGTTACCCAATGGATAGATGCTAACTAAACATTAGTTCAATGTTACCCAATGGCAATGGATATGCTAACTAAATGTTAGCTCAATGTTACTCCCAATGTCAAATGAATGTTGCTGTCAAGGTTGACCTGTGTATACTCTCTTTGTGTGTGTACTCTGTGTGTGTGTATGTGTACTCTCTCTCTCTCTGTGTGTGTGTGTGTGTAGCTACCACTAACCTGGTCCTGTCCCTGCGTAATAACACCACCCCTCCCCCCTCAGGTCGGACGGTCCTGGGCAGACCCAATAAGATGTACTTTGGCTCCACCGGTCGTCCTGAACACACTGAACACACAGGTCTGTCTGGCCGTCCTGAACACACTGGTCTGTCTGGCCGTCCTGAACACACTGGTCTGTCTGGCCGTCCTGAACACACTGGTCTGTCTGGCCGTCCTGAACACACTGGTCTGTCTGGCCGTCCTGAACACACTGGTCTGTCTGGCCGTACTGAACACACTGAACTAGAGGTCGACCGATTATGATTTTTCAACGCCGATACCAATTATTGGAGGACCAAAAAAGCCGATACCGATTAATCGGCCGTTTTTTAAATTTGTATTATTATTATTTTATTTACTTATTTAAAAAAAAAAAAAATCTCTTTTAATTTGTAATAGTGACAATTACAACAATACTGAATGAACACTTATTTTAACTTAATATAATACATAAATAAAATCAATTTAGCCTCAAATAAATAATGAAACATGTTCAATTTGGTTTAAATAATGCAAAAAAAAAGTGTTGGAGAAGAAAGTAAAAGTGCAATATGTGCCATGTAAGAAAGCTAATGTTTAAGTTCCTTGCTCAGAACATGAGAACATATGAAAGCTGGTGGTTCCTTTTAACATAAGTCTTCAATATTCCCAGGTAAGAAGTTTTAGGTTGTAGTTATTATAGGAATTATAGGACTATTTTTCTCTATACCATTTGTATTTCATATACCTTTGACTATTGGATGTTCTTATAGGCACTTTAGTATTGCCAGTGTAACAGTATAGCTTCCGTCCCTCTCCTCGCTCCTACCTGGGCTCGAACCAGGAACACATCGACAACAGCCACCCTCGAAGCAGCGTTACCCATGTAGAGCAACGGGAACAACTACTCCAAGTCTCAGAGCGAGTGACGTTTGAAACGCTATTAGCGCACACCTGCTAACTAGCTAGCCATTTCACATCAGTTACACCAGCCTAATCTTGGGAGTTGACAGGCTTGAAGTCATAAACAGCGCAACGCATTGCGAAGAGCTGCTGGCAAAACGCACGAAAGTGCTGTTTGAATGAATGCTTACGAGCCTGCTGGTGCCTACCACCGCTCAGTCAGACTGCTCTATCAAATCATAGACTTAATTATAACATAACACACAGAAATACGAGCCTTTGGCCATTAATATGGTCGAAACCTTAAAACTATCATCTCGAAAACAAAATGTTTTTTCTTTCAGTGAAATACGGAACCGTTCCGTATTTTATCTAACGGGTGGCATCCCTAAGTCTAAATATTCCTGTTACATTGCACAACCTTCATTGGTATGTCATAATTATGTACAATTCCGGCAAATTAGTTCGCAACGAGCCAGGCAATGAACGCAAGAGCAGTGACACAATTTCATGTTAGCAGGCAATATTAACTAAATATGCAGGTTTAAAAATATTAACTTGTGTATTGATTTTAAAGAAAGGCATTGATGTTTATGGTTAGGTACATTGGTGCAACGACAGTGCTTTTTTCGCAAATGCGCTTGTTAAATCATCACCCGTTTGTCGAAGTAGGCTGTGATTCGATGAGAAATTAACAGGCACCGCATCGATTATATGCAACGCAGGACACGTTAGATAAACTAGTAATATCATCAACCATGTGTAGTTAACTAGTGATTATGTTAAGATTGATAGTTTTTTATAAGTTTAATGCTAGCTAGCAACTTACCTTGGCTTCTTGCTGCCCTCCCGTAACAGGTAGTCAGCCTGCCATGCAGGCTCCTCGTGGAGTGCAATGTAAAAGGTGGTTAGAGCGTTGGACTAGTAACCAGAAGGTTGCAAAAACGAATCCCCGAATCCCCCCTGAACAAGGCAGTTAACCCCCGTTCCTAGGCCGTCTTTGAAAATAAGAATGTGTTCTTAACTGACTTGCCTAGTTAAATAAAGGTGTAAAAAAAAAAAAAGGCAAATCGGTGCCCAAAAATACCGATTTTACCGATTGTTATGAAAACTTGAATCGGCCCTAATTAATCGGCCATTCCGATTAATCGGTCGACCTCTACTCTGAACACACAGGTCTGTCTGGCCATCCTGAACACACAGGTCTGTCTGGCCATCCTGAACACACAGGTCTGCCTGGCCATCCTGAACACACAGGTCTGCCTGGCCATCCTGAACACACAGGTCTGCCTGGCCATCCTGAACACACAGGTCTGCCTGGCCATCCTGAACACACAGGTCTGCCTGGCCATCCTGAACACACAGGTCTGCCTGGCCATCCTGAACACACAGGTCTGCCTGGCCATCCTGAACACACAGGTCTGCCTGGCCATCCTGAACACACAGGTCTGCCTGGCCATCCTGAACACACAGGTCTGCCTGGCCATCCTGAACACACAGGTCTGCCTGGCCATCCTGAACACACAGGTCTGCCTGGCCATCCTGAACACACTGAGCACACAGGTCTGTCTGGCCGTCCTGAACACACAGGTCTGTCTGGCCGTCCTGAACACACAGGTCTGTCTGGCCGTCCTGAACACACTGAACACACAGGTCTGTCTGGCCGTCCTGAACACACTGAACACACAGGTCTGCCTGGCCTTCCTGAACACACAGGTCTGTCTGGCCGTCCTGAACACACAGGTCTGTCTGGCCGTCCTGAACACACAGAACACACAGGTCTGCCTGGCCATCCTGAACACACAGGTCATACAGTTATAGATTTGGTATTTCTGATCTGTTATATTTACATTATTAGTCAGTTTATATTATTTTGCAATATTTTATGCACTTTGAGATTATCTTGTAATGAAATTATTATTATTAGGTCTCCTGTCTGCTGCGTCCCAGGGGGGGTCAGAGCAAGACATCGTCACGGAAACCGTCTCCGTCCCCGCCTCCCCTCTGTCGGGTCACTACCAGGGACTAGGCCACACCCCAAAGCCACACTCTTACTCCGCCCCCTCCGGGTTCATTTCTTCTGATTGGGACGAGGACAGCGAGGAGAAAGAATCGGAGACCAGTGCAGGGGTTTCGCACACTGGTGGCGACACCCCCGCCGCCGACATCAGTGGAGCCCTCGTTGAAATAACTGGTGACACTTCCACCGACATCACTGGCCATGCCCTCATTGACATCAGTAGCGAAGTCTCCGGTGAAATGAGTGGTGACATCGCCAGTAACATTACTTTTTGCACGTAGGAGGAGTGTTATTGGTCCAGGGTGTGTTCCTTCCTGTCTTCGTGACTCCTCCCCTTCACCCTGACTGGCTGAGACAAGCTGGCGAGTGAGTTTCTAAAGGGGCAGTTGGACACAATTCAGGAAAGAAGGGTTGAAAATCAGAACCAGTCGAGGAGAGAGAGTTTGGACACAGAGGAAGCCATGTTGGTGTTGTATTTCCCATGCCATAACAATAGATTAATTATAAATAACTTTATAAATGATGTTTATAAAACACTAATGTCAAGTTTGACATAATAATATGATATAATTATGTTTCGTTACTATAATTACTATTATTTTGTAATTAATACTTTTTTTGGATAACAATGGTATTTTATTGTTGACATTATTTTGTCGTTATCCGTTTCATTCATTTAATATATATTAATACAACAATTTAATACCATATATATATAAATACACTGCAATAGCCTGAAGTACAGCTAATCATTATTACAGACATGTTACTAAAGACAATAACACAGCTTACTCACACCATAGCAGACCGTGCTTCTATTCAGCAGTAGGATGCCATTGACTTGTCAGCTGATTTATTCAACGACCTTCTTATGTTGCCTTGGTAATAAAACCATTACAAAATAACATGGCGTTAGCTTTGTCTGAATGGTGTTTCCAACTTCCCCACGGTAGAATAACATGGTGTTAGCTTTGTCTGAATGGTGTTTCCAACTTCCCCACGGTAGAATAACATGGTGTTTCCAACTTCCCCACGGTAGAATAACATGGTGTTTACAACTTCCCCACGGTAGAATAACATGGTGTTTACAACTTCCCCACGGTAGAATAACATGGTGTTAGCTTTGTCTGAATGGTGTTTACAACTTCCCCACGGTAGAATAACATGGTGTTTACAACTTCCCCACGGTAGAATAACATGGTGTTTACAACTTCCCCACGGTAGAATAACATGGTGTTAGCTTTGTCTGAATGGTGTTTACAACTTATATGATCGATAAATCAACATATTCCCAAGCAACTGGGAGAGAGTGAGCGGTCAGTTATGTACAACAGCGAACCAATCAGTTGGTAAAGCGGCGCGGCGACATGAATCCAACAAGCCGATAGGCTTCCCTCAGAGGAAAAGGAGCAACTTGGAGAAGCAAAACCAAGAGCAATGAACAGCTGAAGGAGATCCAGGGAAACATAGCTAAAATGTTCTCAATGCTCACCACAACAAACTGTTACAATCTGTTGTTAAAAAAAAGTAGATTAGTTTATGTCAGACACGCACAAACAAAGAGTGAGCATGAATGAACAAGACAAGAAAATTAACCATTTGGAAACAAACTTGCAAACTTTAGAAAGATGAATTGGACCAGCAAGAAAACATAATGAGACGAAACGACAAGACAATATAGTCCTTACCGGAAGATTAGGAAAAAGGCAACCTGGTCTCAGAGCATTTCGTATCGTTCTGTACGTAAATCGGCGACACTCCTTTTAGTATGATATGTTACGTTTGGTATGGTTACATAAGACATATGGTTACTTAAGGCGGAAAATTAAAGTTGGGTGGTTGGGTGTGTGTATAACACGAACGTTTAGCAACCCAAAGGTTGAGAGTTTGAATCTCGTCACGGACAACTTGAGCATTTTAGCTAATTAGCAACATTTCAACTACTTACTACTTATTATCTACTTTACATGTTAGATAACTGGGTTGGCGCCCACCCTTGGGTTGTGCCGTGGCGGAGATCTTCGTGGGCTATACTTTCGGCCTTGTCTCAGGATGGTAAGTTGGTGGTTGAAGATATCCCTCTAGTGGTGTGGAGGTGTAGTGCTTTGGCAAAGTGGGTGGGGTTATATCCTGCCTGTTTGGCCCTGTCTGGGGGTATCATCGGATGGGGCCACAGTGTCTCCTGACCCCTCCTGTCTCTGCCTCCAGTATTTATGCTGCAGCAGTTTATGTGTCGGGGGGCTAGGGTCAGTCTGTTGCATCTGGAGTATTTCTCTTGTCTTATCCGGTGTCCTGTGTGAATTTAAGTATGCTCTCTCTAATTCTCTCTTTCTTTCTTTCTTTCTCTTGGAGGACCTGAGCCCTAGGACCATGCCTCAGGACTACCTGGCATGATGACTCCTTGCTGTCCCCAGTTCACCTGGCCGTGCTGCTGCTCCAGTTTCAACTGTTCTGCCTGCGGCTATGGAACCCTGACCTATTCACCGGACGTGCTACCTGTCCCAGACCTGCTGACCCAGACCTGCTGGAACCCTGACCTGTTCACCGGACGTGCTACCTGTCCCAGACCTGCTGTTTTCAACTCTCTAGAGACAGCAGGAGCGGTAGAGATACTCTCAAAGATCGGCTATGAAAAAGCCAACTGACACTTACTCTTGAGTTGCTGACTTGTTGCACCCTCGACAACTACTATGATTATTATTTGACCATGCTGGTCATTTATGAACATTTGAACATCTTGGCCATGTTCTGTTATAATCTCCACCACGGGCACAGCCAGAAGAGGACTGGCCATCCCTCATAGCCTGGTTCCTCTCTAGGTTTCTTCCTAGGTTCCTGCACAGCCAGAAGAGGACTGGCCATCCCTCATAGCCTGGTTCCTCTCTAGGTTTCTTCCTAGGTTTTGGCCTTTCTAGGGAGTTTTTCCTAGGGATTTTTCCTAGCCACCGTGCTTCTACACCTGCATTGCTTGCTGTTTGGGGTTTAAGGCTGGGTTTCTGTTACAGCACTTTGAGATATCAGCTGATGTAAGAAGGGCTATATAAATACATTTGATTTGATGGAGTATACATCACGAGGCGATGGCTCCATCTGCTGGACGTGCCAGATCTCGACGGGCTCTCCAGCCAGGACTAATAGGGGCTGATTGGGGAGCTGGTGAGTATCAAGGCCTGATTGCTCACCAGCGGCCCATAAAGCTGCCAGAAGGGCAGCACACCGGAAGAGTGGGGGGAAGAAAGGACTCCCGTGTTATTGTTGACGGTTGCAGAGGTAAGAAGAGGGAGTTCAGCTTTGTGCCCGACAGGATACAGCCAGACCCGGAGCCCAGAAGACGGTGTCCCGGAGAGGGTCTCATGGGGAGACCTATCCTTTTCTTTTTGATCTATTATTTAAATAAACACCCTTGAAACTGAGCTAATCCTTCTCTGTCCGTTTCTGAAAACGTCTTGACCAAACCCCCCTGGTCTGCCACAATAGATTTCTCTACTGTATTATTGATTGTATGTTTTGTTTATTCCATGTGTAACTGTGTTGTTGTATGTTGTCGAACTGCTTTGCTTTATCTTGGGCTAGGTCGCAGTTGTAAATGAGAACTTGTTCTCAACTAGCCTACCTGGTTAAATAAAGGTGAAATAAAAACACAGACAGTCAGACAGACAACCACACACAGACAGTCAGACAGACAACCACACGCACACACAGTCAGACAGACAACCACACACACAGACAGTCAGACAGACAACCACACACAGACAGTCAGACAGACAACCACACGCACACACAGTCAGACAGACAACCACACACACAGACAGTCAGACAGACAACCACACACACAGACAGTCAGACAGACAACCACACACACAGACAGTCAGACAGACAACCACACACACACACAGACAGTCAGACAGACAGACAACCACACACACAGACAGTCAGACAGACAACCACACACACAGACAGTCAGACAGACAACCACACACACAGTCAGACAACCACACACACAGACAGTCAGACAGACAACCACACACACAGACAGTCAGACAGACAACCACACACACAGACAGTCAGACAGACAACCACACATAGACAGTCAGACAGACAACCACACACAAAGACAGTCAGACAGACAGACAACCACACACACAGACAGACAACCACACACACAGACAGTCAGACAGACAACCACACACAGACAGTCAGACAGACAACCACACACACAGACAGTCAGGCAGACAACCCCACACACAGACCTCTCCTCAGAATCCTACAGTGAAGCCACGAGGGGAGAGAGAGAGGTCTGAAAACTCATCTGACTACAAGAAAAATAATGATGTGAAACCAGTTGTATTACAACATTTAATCATGATTTTATTGGGAATAAAAAAAGCCTGTATGGAATGTCCAGATATACAGTTAAACACACGGGTGAATATAACAGTAATATGACACAGAACTCTAACTTCCACTTATTAATCAACATGTCACCTGACAAGTCAACGTTAAAATTTGGCTTAAGAAGAAGTTAGATTTCTCCTCATATAAAGCACTTACAGTTCCATTCTGAAATACACGACCAGCTGATTAGTACATATTTACATTTTAGTCATTTAGCAGACGCTCTTATCCAGAGCGACTTACAGTAGTGAATGCATACATTTCATACATTTATTTTCATGCATTTTTTTTTTGTTGTACTGGCCCCCCGTGGGAATTGAACCCACAACCCTGGCGTTGCAAACACCATGCTCTACCAACTGAGCCACAGGGAAGCTACAGGTAGGTAGGTAGGTAGGTACACGGTTTTTAAACATTTTTAAAAATCACTTCACTTCTGGTCATTCTCTGATAAGTGGCTGATGATCATTATCCTAATTCCTGGTGGGGGAATATGACCATAACATCTCTCTCCCCCCCCCCCCTTGCTGGTGATATTCTGATAGTGGAGTCATATATACTTGAAGTGGGAAGTTTACATCCACTTAGGTTGGAGTCATTAAAACTCGTTTTTCAACCACTCCACACATTTCTTGTTAACAAACTATAGTTTTGGCAAGTCGGTTAGGACATCTACTGTATGCATGACACAAGTCATTTTTCCAACAATTGTTTACAGACAGATTATTTCACTTATAATTCACTGCATCACAATTCCAGTGGGTCAGAAGTTTACATACACTAAGTTGACTGTGCCTTTAAACAGCTTGGAAAATTCCAGAATATTATGTCATGGCCTTGGAAGCTTCTGATAGGCTAATTGACATCATTTGAGTCAATTGGAGGTGTACCTGTGGATGTATTTCAAGGCCTACCTTCAAACTCAGTGCCTCTTTGCATGACATCATGGGAAAATCAAAAGAAATCAGAAGAAAGACCTCAAAAAGATTGTAGACCTCCACAAGTCTGGTTCACCCTTGGGAGCAATTTCCAAACACCTGAAGGTACCACGTTCATCTGTACAAACAATAGTATGCAAGTATAAACACCATGGGACCACGCAGCCGTCATACCGCTCAGGAAGGAGACACGTTCTGTCTCCTAGAGATGAACGTACCTTGGTGCGAAAAGTGCAAATCAATCCCAGAACAACAGCAAAGGACCTTGTGAAGATGCTGGAGGAAACAGGGTCAAAAGTATCTATATCCACAGTAAAACAAGTCCTATATCGACATAACCTGAAAGGCTGCTCAGCAAGGAAGAAGCCACTGCTTCAAAAACGGCATAAAAAAGCCAGACTACGGTTTGCAACTGCACATGGGGACAAAGATCGTACTTTTTGGAGAAATGTCCTCTGGTCTGATGAAACAAAATAGAACTGTTTGGCCATAATGACCATCGTTATGTTTGGAGGAAAAAGGGGGAGGATTGCAAGCCGAAGAACACCATCCCAACCGTGAAGCACGGGGGTGGCAGCATAATGTTGTGGGGGTTATTTGCTGCAGGAGGGACTGGTGCACTTCACAAAATAGATGGCATCATGAGGGAGGAAAATTATGTTGATATATTGAAGCAACAGCTCAAGACATCAGTCAGGAAGTTAAAGCTTGGTCGCAAATGGGTCTTCCAAATGGACAATGACCCCAAGCACACTTCCAAAGTTGTGGCAAAATGCCTTAAGAACAACAAAGTCAAGGTATTGGAGTGGTCATCACAAAGCCCTGACCTCAATCCTATAGAAAATTTGTGGGCAGACCTGAAAAAGTGTGTGAGAGCAAGGAGGCCTACAAACCTGACTCAGTTACACCAGCTCTGTCAGGAGGAATGGGCCAAAATTCACCCAACTTATTGTGGGAAGCTTGTAGAAGGCTACCCAAAATATTTGACCCAAGTTAAACAATTTAAAGGCAATGCTACCAAATACTAATTGAGTGTATGTAAACTTCTGACCCACTGGGAATGTGATGAAAGAAATAAAAGCTGAAATAAATAATTCTCTCTACTATTATTCTGACATTTCACATTCTGAAAATAAAGTGGTGATCCTAACTGACCTAAGACTGGGAATTTTTACTAGGATTAAATGTCAGGAATTGTGAAAAAACGAGTTTAAATGTATTTGGCTAAGGTGTACGTAAACTTCTGACTTCAACTGTAGATTCAACAGGATTGAGTTTCAGTTCTGAAAGTTTCAGGTTTCTATCTAGTAACTCCTCATCCTGTAAACAGAGCTTCGTCTCTCAAGGTAACCACGTTGGTGGGTATTCTGTCAACACTCTCTCTCTCTTTACCTCTCCCACACCAACTCAGTCTCTCTCTCTCTCTCTTTACCTCTCCCACACCAACTCAGCCTCTCTCTCTCTCTCTCTCTTTACCTCTCCCACACCAACTCAGCCTCTGCTCGCTATCTCTATCTATCTTACCTCTCCCACACCAACTCAGCTCTCTCTCTCTCTCTCTCTCTCTCTCTCTCTCTTTACCTCTCCCACACCAACTCAGCCTTTCTCTCTCTCTCTCTCTCTCTTTACCTCTCCCACACCAACTCAGCCTCTCTCTCTCTCTCTCTCTTTACCTCTCCCACACCAACTCAGCCTCTCTCTCTCTCTCTCTCTCTCTCTCTCTTTACCTCTCCCACACCAACTCAGTCTCTCTCTCTCTCTCTCTCTCTCTTACCTCTCCCACACCAACTCACCCTCTCTCTCTCTCTCTCTCTCCTTACCTCCCACCCACTCACCTCTCTCTCTCTCTCTCTCTCTCTTTCCCTCTCCCACACCACTCCCTCTCTCTCTCTCTCTCTCTCTCTCTCTCTCTTTACCTCTCCCACACCAACTCAGTCTCTCTCTCTCTCTCGCTCTCTCTCACAGTCTCGCTCTCTCTCTCACAGTCTCTCGCTCTCTCTCACAGTCTCTCGCTCTCTCTCACAGTCTCTCGCTCTCTCACACAGTCTCTCGCTCTCTAACACAGTCTCTCGCTCTCTAACACAGTCTCTCTCTCTCTAACACAGTCTCTCGCTCTCTAACACAGTCTCTCTCTAACACACAGTGTACATCCATAGTCCTATTTGTAGGTGACAGGCACAAGTGTCAGGTTGTTTTTGGGGACCAGTCCTTTCCTCCCTCCTGCATCCCCCAGATACCACTCCTCGTCTACTGCCTCCACCCGTTACCACCTCCCCCGCCTGGTAGAGAGAGGGGGGAGAGACGGAGAAGGATGGAGAGTGAGAGCGAGACAGAGGGGGAGAGAGAGAGCGAGACAGAGGGGGAGAGAGAGTTTATTTTCCCTTTTGTACTTCAACTATTTGCACATCATTACAAAACTGTATATTCTATTCTATTTTACAGGCTGACTACACCGTGCGCGAGCGTTGCAAAATAAATTTAGAAATCTATGTTATTCAATTATTGCACCCACACTGCTCGCGTGCGCCAACGAGCGTCTGTGTTGCCAAGGGCTAAAATAGAAGTCAGTTCTATTTCTGACGCAGATCGCGCTGCAAGTCCTGCCTCTCCCATCTCCTCATTGGTTTATAGAAGCAGGTACCCACGTGCCATCTCCTCATTGGTTATACCCACGTGGGTGACTGAAGACGAACGAGGTCAGTGGCGGTAATGCACCTAATTTATGAAAGTTGCCAATCGCAATATAAAGTCAAGAGAAGAAAAAGCCTGGAAGGAGGAGAGACGACTAGAAACGATTCGGTTGACCGTTTTATGTGTGGATTAATTGTCGGAGTAGAGGACCTTGTGCATTTCAGGTAAAATAACAACTCAACGTTTATATCCCAGGACAAATTAGGTAGCAACAGCAAGCTAGCTAAAAAGGACAAATTAGCTAGCAAGCGCAAGCTAACTAGCTAAATTGCCATAAATGTTTAATGCTTTTCGACCTGTCCCCAAATTAATATAATTGGTTCAGAGTTTGTTTTGATATTTCAACCTGTGTGTCGTGATCGTGTTTGGTGTAGGGGAATAAAATACATTTATGCACGATGGCGCACACGCGCGCAGCCGGTTTGGGTTCCGTATTAGCCCTTGGCAACACAGACGCTCGTTGGCGCAATAATTGATTTTTTAATTTATTTTGCAACGCTCGCGAGCGGTGTAGTCAGCCTGTAACGGAAAAACCCTGACACACACAGAGCTGAGCAGGCCTACCTTTAGTGAGAGTTCATCTTCACTCTGCACTGAAATCAAACACGCCCTTGGCCACAGGCTGGTCCCTCATTGGCTGGGCTGCAGAGAGGAGCATTTAGTATGGTTAAACTCTGAACAAAATGTGTGTTAGCCCAGGGTGAAGTCTCCCCTTAGGTACAGATCTAGGATCAGCTTCCCCCAATCCTAACAACCATTAGTGGGGTGGCAGGGTAGCCTAGTGGTTAGAGTGTAGGGGCGGCAGGTAGCCTAGTGGTTAGAGTGTAGGGGTGGCAGGGTAGCCTAGTGGTTAGAGTGGAGGGGCCGCAGGTAGCCTAGTGGTTAGAGTGGAGAGGTCGCAGGTAGCCTAGTGGTTAGAGTGTAGGGGCCGCAGGTAGCCTAGTGGTTAGAGTGGAGGGGCCGCAGGTAGCCTAGTGGTTAGAGTGGAGGGGTCGCAGGTAGCCTAGTGGTTAGAGCGTTGGACTAGTAACCGAAAGGTTGCAAGTTCAAATCCCCGAGCTGACAAGGTACTGTCGTTCTGCCTCTGAACAAGGCAGTTAGCCCACTGTTCCCTGGTAGGCCGTCATTGAAAATAAGAATTTGTTCTTAACTGACTTGCCTAGTTAAAATAAATAGTGGAGGAAACACAAAACTGACCCCCAAGAGCAGTGACTACGGGCAACTTCACCTGCTCCGAGTGGCTCACCTGTATTACAGGTGTAAGTAGTGGGGAACATTCCCTCCGGTCCGTCCAGTGTTCCTCTGGTCCGGTCTGCGTCGACACGCTGTGTTACTCTGATCAGCGCCCCCTGCTGGAACCACAGATCCTCTGCAGTCAGACCTGGGATGCGACACACACAGCGACACACACACTTTCAGCTGACTAAGAAGTGTGTGCTGCACACAGACAAACATTCCAGTCATAGCTCAGAACCTCTGACAAGAGAGAAGATCTGTTTCCCATCCAACCATTCACTTCTCATGTTAGATCCTGTCTATATGGTCAACAGTAGAAAAAGTAGGATTTTAATGATAACGTCTTTAATGAGGACAAACATACTGACTATGACTGGGATATGTGGTTGTCCCACCTAGCTATCTGAATATACTAACTACTGTAATATGTGGTTGTCCCACCTAGCTATCTGAATATACTAACTACTGTAATATGTGGTTGTTCCACCTAGCTATCTGAATATACTAACTACTGTAATATGTGGTTGTCCACCTAGCTATCTGAATATACTAACTACTGTAATATGTGGTTGTCCACCTAGCTATCTGAATATACTAACTACTGTAATATGTGGTCGTCCACCTAGCTATCTGAATATACTAACTACTGTAATATGTGGTTGTCCCACCTAGCTATCTGAATATACTAACTACTGTAATATGTGGTTGTCCACCTAGCTATCTGAATATACTAACTACTGTAATATGTGGTCGTCCCACCTAGCTATCTGAATATACTAACTACTGTAATATGTGGTTGTCCACCTAGCTATCTGAATATACTAACTACTGTAATATGTGGTTGTCCACCTAGCTATCTGAATATACTAACTACTGTAATATGTGGTTGTCCCACCTAGCTATCTGAATATACTAACTACTGTAATATGTGGTCGTCCCACCTAGCTATCTGAATATACTAACTACTGTAATATGTGGTTGTCCACCTAGCTATCTGAATATACTAACTACTGTAATATGTGGTTGTCCCACCTAGCTATCTGAATATACTAACTACTGTAATATGTGGTTGTCCACCTAGCTATCTGAATATACTAACTACTGTAATATGTGGTCGTCCCACCTAGCTATCTGAATATACTAACTACTGTAATATGTGGTTGTCCCACCTAGCTATCTGAATATACTAACTACTGTAATATGTGGTCGTCCCACCTAGCTTGGCGTGATCCTGGACAACACCCTGTCGTTCTCCACTAACATCAAGGCGGTGACCCGATCCTGTAGGTTCATGCTCTACAACATTCGCAGAGTACGACCCTGCCTCACACAGGAAGCGGCGCAGGTCCTAATCCAGGCACTTGTCATCTCCCGTCTGGATTACTGCAACTCGCTGTTGGCTGGGCTCCCTGCCTGTGCCATCAAACCCCTACAACTCATCCAGAACGCCGCAGCCCGTCTGGTGTTCAACCTTCCCAAGTTCTCTCATGTCACCCCGCTCCTCCGCTCTCTCCACTGGCTTCCAGTTGAAGCTCGCATCCGCTACAAGACCATGGTGCTTGCCTACGGAGCTGTGAAGGGAACGGCACCTCCGTACCTTCAGGCTCTGATCAGGCCCTACACCCAAACAAGGGCACTGCGTTCATCCACCTCTGGCCTGCTCGCCTCCCTACCTCTGAGGAAGCACAGTTCCCGCTCAGCCCAGTCAAAACTGTTCGCCGCTCTGGCACCCCAATGGTGGAACAATCTCCCTCACGATGCCAGGACAGCGGAGTCAATCACCACCTTCCGGAGACACCTGAAACCCCACCTCTTTAAGGAATACCTGGGATAGGATAAAGTAATCCTTCTAACCCCCCCTTTAAAGGATTTAGATGCACTATTGTAAAGTGTTTGTTCTACTGGATATTATAGGTGAATGCACCAATTTGTAAGTCGCTCTGGATAAGAGCGTCTGCTAAATGACTTAAATGTAAATGTTGTCCACCTAGCTATCTGAATATACTAACTACTGTAATATGTGGTCGTCCACCTAGCTATCTGAATATACTAACTACTGTAATATGTGTTTGTCCCTCCTAGCTATCTGAATATACTAACTACTGTAATATGTGGTTGTCCCACCTAGCTATCTGAATATACTAACTACTGTAATATGTGGTCGTCCCACCTAGCTATCTGAATATACTAACTACTGTAATATGTGGTTGTCCACCTAGCTATCTGAATATACTAACTACTGTAATATGTGGTTGTCCCACCTAGCTATCTGAATACACTAACTACTGTAATATGTGGTTGTCCACCTAGCTATCTGAATATACTAACTACTGTAATATGTGGTTGTCCACCTAGCTATCTGAATATACTAACTACTGTAATATGTGGTTGTCCCACCTAGAGATCTGCTAAATTACTAACATGTCAAATGTAAATGCACTAGAAATCTATATTTAGCTTAGTATTCTGTCTATATTTGGCTTTGGTCAAGTAGTATTCTGTCTACAGTCGTGGCCAAAGGTTTTGAGAATGACACAAATATTAATTTTCACAAAGTCTGCTGCCTCAGTTTGTATGATGGCAATTTGCATATACTCCAGAATGTTATGAAGAGTGATCAGATGAATTGCAATTAATTGAAAAGTCCCTCTTTTTGCCATGCAAATGAACTGAATCCCCCAAAAACATTTCCACTGCATTTCAGCCCTGCCACAAAAGGACCAGCTGACGTCATGTCAGTGATTCTCTCGTTAACACAGGTGTGAGTGTTGACGAGGACAAGGCTGGAGAGCACTCTGCCATGCTGATTGCGTTCGAATAATAGACTGGAAGCTTCAAAAGGAGGGTGGTGCTTGGAATCATTGTTCTTCCTCTGTCAACCATGGGTACCTGCAAGGAAACACGTGGCGTCATCATTGCTTTGCACAAAAAAGACTTCACAGGCAAGGATATTGCTGCCAGTAAGATTGCATAGCGATAAATGGTTGATTTAGGTGCAATCTGGTTTCAGAGCTGGTCATGGGTGCACCTCAGCCACGCTCAAGGTCCTAAATGATATCATAACTGCCATTGATAAAAGACAGTACTGTGCAGCCGTATTCATTGACCTGGCCAAGGCTTTCGACTCTGTCAATCACCACATTCTTATTGGCAGACTCAACAGCCTTGGTTTCTCAAATGACTGCCTCGCCTGGTTCACCAACTACTTCTCTGACAGAGTTCAGTGTGTCAAATCGGAGGGCCTGTTGTCCGGTCCTCTGGCAGTCTCTATGGGGGTGCCACAGGGTTCAATTCTCGGGCCGACTCTCTTCTTTGTATACATCAATGATGTCGCTCTGGCTGCTGGTGATTCTCTGATCCACCTCTCAGCAGACGACACCATTCTGTATACTTCTGGCCCTTCTTTGGACACTGTGTTAACTAACCTCCAAAACGAGCTTCAATGCCATACAACTCTCCTTCCGTGGCCTCCAACTGCTCTTAAACGCTAGTAAAACTAAATGCATGCTCTTCAACCGATCGCTGCCCGCGCCCGCCCGCCCGTCCAGCATCACTACTCTGGACGGTTCTGACTTAGAATATGTGGACAACTACAAATACCTAGGTGTCTGGTTAGACTGTAAACTCTCCTTCCAGACTCACATCAAACATCTCCAATCCAAAATTAAATCTAGAATCGGCTTCCTATTTCTCAACAAAGCATCCTTCACTCATGCTGCCAAACATACCCTCGTAAAACTGACCATCCTACCGATCCTCGACTTCGGCGATGTCATTTACAAAATAGCCTCCAACACTCTACTCAACAAATTGGATGCAGTCTATCACAGTGCCATCTGTTTTGTCACCAAAGCCCCATATACTACCCACCAATATGACCTGTACGCCCTCGTTGGCTGGCCCTCGCTTCATACTCGTAGCCAAACCCACTGGCTCCAGGTCATCTACAAGTCTCTGCTAGGGAAAGCCCCGCCTTATCTCAGCTCACTGGTCACCATAGCAGCACCCACTCGTAGCACGCGCTCCAGCAGGTATATTTCACTGGTCACCTCCAAAGCCAACTCCTCCTTTGGCCGCCTTTCCTTCCAGTTCTCTGCTGCCAATGACTGGAACGAACTGCAAAAATCACTGAAGCTGGAGACTCATATCTCCCTCACTAGCTTTAAGCACCAGCTGTCAGAGCAGCTCACAGATCACTGCACCTGTACATAGCCCATCTGTAAATAGCCCATCCAACTACCTCATCCCCATACTGTATTTATTTATTTATCTTGCTCCTTTGCACCCCAGTATCTCTACTTGCACATTCATCTTCTGCACATCTACCATTCCAGTGTTTAATTGCTTTATTGGAATTACTTCACCATCATGGCCTATTTATTGCCTTAACTTACCTCATTTGCACTCACTGTATATAGACTTTTTCTTTTCTTTTTTTCTACTGTATTATTGACTGTATGTTTTGTTTATTCCATGTGTAACTCTGTGTTGTTGTATGTGTCAAACTGCTATGCTTTATCTTGGCCAGGTCGCAGTTGTAAATGAGAACTTGTTCTCAACTAGCCTACCTGGTTAAATAAAGTTGAAATATATATATATTTTTTTAAATCGGATCATCAAGAACTTCAAGGAGAGCGGTTCAATTGTTGTGAAGAAGGCTTCAGGCCGCCCAAGAAAGTCCAGCAAGCGCCAGGACCGTCTCCTAAAGTTGATTCAGCTGCGGGATCGGGGCACCACCAGTACAGAGCTTGCTCAGGAATGGCAGCAGGCAGGTGTGAGTGCATCTGCACGCACAGTGAGCGAAGACTTTTGGAGGATGGTCTGGTGTCAAGAAGGGCAGCAAAGAAGCCACTTCTCTCCAGGAAAACATCAGGGACAGACTGATATTCTGCAAAAGGTACAGGGATTGGACTGCTGAGGACTGGGGTAAAGTCATTTTCTCTGATGAATCCCCTTTCCGATTGTTTGGGGCATCCGGAAAAAAGCTTGTCCGGATAAGACAAGGTGAGCGCTACCATCAGTCCTGTGTCATGCCAACAGTAAAGCATCCTGAGAACATTCATGTGTGGGGTTGCTTCTCAGCCAAGGGAGTGGGCTCACTCACAATTTTGCCTAAGAACACAGCCATGAATAAAGAATGGTACCAACACATCCTCCGAGAGCAACTTCTCCCAACCATCCAGGAACAATTTGGTGATGAACAATGCCTTTTGCAGCATGATGGAGCACCTTGCCATAAGGCAAATGTGATAACTAAGTGGCCCGAGGAACAAAACATCAATATTTTGGGTCCATGGCCAGGAAACTCCCCAGACCTTAATCCCATTGAGAACTTGTGGTCAATCCTCAAGAGGCGGGTGGAAGAACAAAAACCCACAAATTCTGACAAACTCCAAGCATTGATTATGGAAGAATGGGCTGCCATCAGTCAGGATGTGGCCCAGTAGTTAATTGACAGCATGCCAGGGCGGATTGCAGAGGTCTTGAGAAAAGAAGGGTCAACACTGCAAATATTGACTCGTTACATCATCTTCATGTAATTGTCAATAAAAGCCTTTGACACTTATGAAATGCTTGTAATTCTACTTCAGTATTCCATAGTAACATCTGACAAAAATATCTAAAGACACTGAGGCAGCAGACTTTGTGAAAATTAATATTTGTGTAATTCTTAAAACTTTTGTCCACGACTGTATATTTAGCTTTGGTCAAGAAACGATTGTTGACTAAATGTCCGGAACTTGAAAGGCAAAGTCTAATGAAGGTCTTATAGTTGAGTAACTGAAGGACCTCGGGTCTCGCTCACCTGAGGATTCCATCTTCGTGGTCTCCTCGACAACGGGCTGTTTCCCTGCCGACGGAGGCGGATCCTCAAGGACCTCTGTGAATGCCAGAGGGAAGATTCCTATTCGCCCGTGGATCTGTCCCCGCCCCCACTCCTGACCAATCACCTCCGTCAGAGAGATGACATCACCCTCGTAGAAGGTCAGCTCGTCTTCCTCCTCCCTCTCGTAGTCAAACTGTGCCACACACCTCGGACCACTAGCACAGAAAGGGGTTAACAATACATTACTGTCTGTCTGTCTGTCTGTCTGTCTGTCTGTCTGTCTGTCTGTCTGTCTGTCTCTTCTTCCTACTTCTGTCTGTCTGTCTGTCTGATTATCTATACTGTCTGTCTGTCTGTCTGTCTGTCTGTCTGTCTGTCTGTCTGTCTGTCTGTCTGTCTGTCTGTCTGTCTGTCTGTCTGTGTCCTACCTGACAGTGACCAGCGTGGGCTTCTCTCCACTGGGATGAGATGGAAGGATGGGCTGAAGGAGGGCAGATGAACAAAAACAGAAAAATTAAACACAGGAAAAAAACAAGTGTGCTGCTAAAGATTACAGGAATTACCGGACGTTCTGATTGGATCTTGCCATCAGATATGGATTCTGATTGGCTGTTGTTATCAGAAGGAAGCTTAGAATTGGATGTTGTCCTCAGAGGCGCGATCCCAGACCCTTCAGACATGCTAACATGCTAACACTGATTATACCTGCCCAGACCCTTCAGACATGCTAACATGCTAACACTGATTATACCTACCCAGACCCTTCAGACATGCTAACACTGATTATACCTACCCAGACCCTTCAGACATGCTAACACTGATTATACCTACCCAGACCCTTCAGACATGCTAACACTGATTATACCTACCCAGACCCTTCAGACATGCTAACACTGATTATACCTACCCAGACCCTTCAGACATGCTAACACTGATTATACCTACCCAGACCCTTCAGACATGCTAACATGCTAACACTGATTATACCTACCCAGACCCTTCAGACATGCTAACACTGATTATACCTACCCAGACCCTTCAGACATGCTAACACTGATTATACCTACCCAGACCCTTCAGACATGCTAACACTGATTATACCTACCCAGACCCTTCAGACATGCTAACACTGATTATACCTACCCAGACCCTTCAGACATGCTAACACTGATTATACCTGCCCAGACCCTTCAGACATGCTAACATGCTAACATTGATTATACCTACCCAGACCCTTCAGACATGCTAACATGCTAACACTGATTATACCTACCCAGACCCTTCAGACATGCTAACACTGATTATACCTACCCAGACCCTTCAGACATGCTAACACTGATTATACCTACCCAGACCCTTCAGACATGCTAACACTGATTATACCTACCCAGACCCTTCAGACATGCTAACACTGATTATACCTACCCAGACCCTTCAGACATGCTAACATGCTAACACTGATTATACCTACCCAGACCCTTCAGACATGCTAACACTGATTATACCTACCCAGACCCTTCAGACATGCTAACACTGATTATACCTGCCCAGACCCTTCAGACATGCTAACATGCTAACATTGATTATACCTACCCAGACCCTTCAGACATGCTAACATGCTAACACTGATTATACCTACCCAGACCCTTCAGACATGCTAACACTGATTATACCTACCCAGACCCTTCAGACATGCTAACACTGATTATACCTACCCAGACCCTTCAGACATGCTAACAATGATTATACCTACCCAGACCCTTCAGACATGCTAACATGCTAATGTAACCGATGTGAAATGGCTAGTTAGTTAGCGGTGGTGCGCGCTAATAGCGTTTCAAATCGGTGACGTCACTCGCTCTGAGACTTGAAGTAGGGTTTCCCCTTGCGTCACAAGGGCCGTGGCTCTTGTGGCGCGATGGGTAACGTTGCTTCGGTGGGTGTCAGTTGTTGATGTGTGCAAGGGTCCCTGGTTCGAGCCCGGGTTGGGGCGAAGAGATTGACGGAACCTACACTGTTACACTAACACTGATTATACCTACCCAGACCCTTCAGACATGCTAACACTGATTATACCTACCCAGACCCTTCAGACATGCTAACATGCTAACACTGATTATACCTACCCAGACCCTTCAGACACGCTAACATGCTAACACTGATTATACCTACCCAGACCCTTCAGACATGCTAACATGCTAACACTGATTATACCTACCCAGACCCTTCAGACACGCTAACATGCCAACACTGATTATACCTACCCAGACCCTTCAGACATGCTAACATGCTAACACTGATTATACCTACCCAGACCCTTCAGACATGCTAACACTGATTATACCTACCTGTCAAGAGTGTGCAAAGCTGTCATTAAGGCAAAGGAAGGCTACTTTGAAGAAACTCCAATATAAAATCTATTTTGATTTGTTTAACACTTTTTTGGTTACTACATGATTCTATATGTGCTATTTCATAGTTTTGATGTCTTCACTGTTATTTTACAATGTAGAATAACCCTTAAATGAGTAGGTGTCCAAAATGTTCTACACACAATACCCCCTAATGATATCACAAAACCCCATTTTGACATCACAAAACCCCATAATGACATCACAATACCCCATAATGACATCACAATACCCCATAATGACATCACAATACCCCATAATGACATCATGATAATTGTGGAAAAAGTGAGGGGTCTGAATACTTTCCGTATGCAGTGTATATAGTAAAGCCAATGTAGATGTTAGTGTTTACCATGTAACTCTTGTACAGGGGGTGTCCAGGCCTGGGTCGGAGGGGTAGAGGGGGGCCTTTCTTTGGTGCCCTCTGACCCTGCGGCTGATTGGCTGATGGAGTGGTGCAGGGGCCAAGGAAAGCCTGCTGATTGGCTGATGTGGTAGCGGGGGCGGCTACAGCCTGGGCAGAGGGTGGCTGATTGGATGATGTGGTAGAGGAGGAGGAGACAGCCTGGAGAGGTGGGTGTCGACCAGGAACAGTCTTCATGGGAGGGGGCCGGAGAGGGAGCAACTTAAACACTCCCTGGGGTCTGACACGCACAGAGAGGAGAGGAGAGGAGAGGGAGATGATAGGGAGAGGAGAGGTGGGGAGAGGAGAGGAGAGGAGAGGAGAGGAGAGGAGGGGAGGGGAGAGGAGGGGAGAGGGAGATGATAGGGAGAGGAGGGGAGGGGAGAGGAGCGGAGGGGAGGGGAGGGGAGGGGAGAGGAGGGGAGAGGAGAGGAGGGGAGAGGAGAGGAGGGGGAGATGATAGGGAGAGGAGAGGGAGATGATAGGGAGAGGAGAGGGAGATGATAGGGAGAGGAGAGGAGATTGTATTTTAATGTTTAAGGACTCTTGGAAGATTAGTCCAAATGGGGACTAAAAGAGATCCAAATAAAAATCAAATCAGGAGTCCAGGACATGGACACACACACACACACACCAGGCCCCCATTGTCAAGGTACACACACACACACACACACACACACACACACACACACACACACACACACACACACACTTTTACCGAGAAGGAAGAGGAGGTTCACACTCTGAGGAGACCAGCGGGGTTTTCTTTTGGGCTGGAGCGGAGGATAAGACTGGAGGTCTAGGACCCACTGGGGGTAGGGCCAGGACTGGGGTTAGGGGTACTAGGGATGGGGTTAAGGGTACTAGGGATGTGGGTGTGGGGGTCTGGATGGAGGGTTTAGAGACCAGAGAGGGTCTCCTGTTCTCGGGTACGGCTAGTCCGGACGCAGGCAGGGGCACTGGAGAGAGAAGAAGAGAAGGTTGAAGGTGAGAGAATACAGTCACAGGAAACAGTTATGTCCATAACTTGATGTTCCCACAGGAAACTGAATGAACTGACTAAGACACGCACGCACGCCAGCCCGCCCGCCCGCACGCACGCACGCACGCACACACACACACACACACACACACACACACGTAGTTATGTTTACACACAATCATGGCACTCTTTGCTTTACAAGGTGGGTTGCTTTACAAGGTGGGTTGCTTTACAAGGTGGGTTGCTTTATAGTAAGTATAACACTTTACATTGCAGAAATATGTGTAGCAGATGCCAGTTTACATTGGAGTAACATGTGTAGTATATATAATATGTGTAGTATATATAATATGTGTAGTATATATAATGTGTAGTATATATAATATGTAGTATGTATATAATGTCTAGTATATATAATATGTGTAGTATATATAATGTGTAGTATATATAATATGTAGTATGTATATAATGTCTAGTATATATAATATGTGTAGTATATATAATGTGTAGTATGTATATAATGTCTAGTATATATAATGTGTAGTATATATAATGTGTAGTATGTATATAATGTCTAGTATATATAATGTGTAGTATGTATATAATGTCTAGTATATATAATATGTGTAGTATATATAATGTGTAGTATATATAATATGTGTAATATATATAATATGTAACAGACCGGCTCCATCTTATGTAGCAACATTTTTATATATATATTTTTTTTGGATAAAAGTAGAGACTTTGAGCTAGAAAATGGTATATCAGACACTACAGTTGAGGAACAATGGGAAAGTAATTCTGCTTTGAAAGTTGATAAACTTGTAACCCCACTTTTGAGAAAATGGTCCTTGAATGTTTTGGTGCCTACTGGAGGGATCTTCTTTGACTCCACCCATTCAGCATCGTTCACACCCTCTTAAGCTTTAGCCCCACCCATCTCTTTAAGGATTCACATGTGAGGCCATGTACTAAACAGAGTGATTAGTTTAGTAAACAACCAAAGATTTCAAGACTAAAAGGCTGGTTTATTAATTAAACTTTATTTAACTTGCCAGGTCAGTTAAGAACAAATTCTTATTTACAATGACGGCCTACCCCGTCCAAACCTGGACGAAGGCTGGGCCAATTGTGCGCCGCCCTATGGGACTCCCAATCACGGCCGGTTGTGAAACAGCCTGGAATCGAATCAGGGACTGTAGTGACGCCTCTAGCACTCAGATGCAGTGCCTTAGACCACTGCGCCACTCGGGAGCCTTATATATTTGGCATAGTTTTTAAATTTGCATCTAAATAATTAAGACATTTTAACTAGAAATTTGAGGTACTTGTGGAGTTTGTTTTAAAGAATGGAAAACATTTACATTTGACATTTTAGTCATTTAGCAGACGCTCTTATCCAGAGCGACTTACAGTAGTGAATGCATACATTTCATTTCATTTTTGTACTGGCCCCGAAAGGTTGGTGGATTGAATCCCCGAGCTGACAAGGTAAAAATATGGCGTTCTGCCGCTGAACAAGGCAGTTAACCCACTGTTTCCCCGGGAGGCCGTCATTGTAATTAAGAATTTGTTCATATTTGACTAGTTAAATAAAGGTACAAATTTTTTTAAATGAAGTATCTTAAAGCAGTCTATGCATAAGGACAGACTGCATTTATACTACGGTTGAGTTGGTAAATTCAATCTGGGGTGTGTTTACTAATGCCCAGAGCGTTGTCAGATTGTACGTTCCTAAATTGGGAGCGTTCAGTGGACGCTGCGGCAGAGTAGGGTTGATCCGAGCGTTCTGACCTAACAACAGCAGTCGAGCACCCAAGCTAAGTGGCTAACTTTGGCTAACTACTTCCAGACACAAACGAGAGAACCGCTCGCCCTAGCAGAGCTGGTTAGGCTGTTTTCATGTTATCCAGAGTGTTGGTGACTGCAACTGTGCTGCTGGCAACAATTTAATTACTTTTTTTCCCCCTCCAATGTTTACTGACACTGGCCATATTCAACGGGTGTTGAGTGTTCGTAAATTTGCCAGTTATTCTGCGCTCTAGCACACTCAGGTGAGAGTGCTCTGAAATCGCAGGAAATAGCCAGACCAAATTTACCAGCTACGTCTATCGACATTGGTCGCAGTAACAACATGAACATTCTATTGAAATGATTACTTGAATAATAGAGTCTTTTGTTTAGACATATAACTAGCTAGAAACTCAGAGCTAGCTGAACAATAAACCATAATCCCATCTCATAACGTTACTACCCTGATAGCTAGCTAACATTAGGCTATAAGTAGCAATGCAAATAGCTCAGAGAAACGAATAATATTACTACACAGCTCATACACGTAACGTTAGCTAGCTAGCTAACACTATGCTTTAACTTTCTGATAAAATTAGAAAGGTGTAATATCTGAAAATGTATCTAGCTAGACTCTCTTACCCGTATAAATCATGGATGGACGCTTCTCCCTCTCTGTCACAGATGCCATGGTTGCCCTTAGTTTGAAGATGTAATCCGTTTTAAAACAACAGCCTTCTCTGTGTGTTCTCTTTTCGACTCTGTCTGCATATTTGCAATCAAATGCCAGAATTTTCTCCATCTCCTTAGATATCATGCACTCTTAATTCCACTGATTTCAAAACTCGGTCCTCCAGAAAGTGGAGAGCAACACTGATGCAGTTCTACTATGTGATATATTCTACTATGTGATATATTCTACTATGTGATATATTCTACTATGTGATATATTCTACTACGTGATATATTCTACTACGTGATATATTCTACTACGTGATATATTCTACTACGTGATATATTCTACTATGTGATATATTTTACTATGTGATATATTTTACTATGTGATATATTCTACTATGTGATATATTCTACTATGTGATATATTCTACTACGTGATATATTCTACTACGTGATATATTC
>NC_042964.1:1301319-1323819 GCF_901001165.1 Salmo trutta | reverse complement strand
GTCAGGTATGGTAGGATAGGGTATATTACCTGTATGGTCTGACTAGATAAGGTACAGGTAGGTAGGTGATAAGTTACCTGGTCATGTGTGGTAGGATAGGGTATATTACCTGTATGGTCTGACTAGGTAAGGTACAGGTAGGTAGGTGGTAAGTTACCTGGTCAGGTATGGTAGGATAGGGTATATTACCTGTATGGTCTGACTAGATAAGGTACAGGTAGGTAGGTGGTAAGTTACCTGGTCAGGTATGGTAGGATAGGGTATATTACCTGTATGGTCTGACTAGATAAGGTACAGATAGGTAGGTGGTAAGTTACCTGGTCAGGTGTGGTAGGATAGGGTATATTACCTGTATGGTCTGACTAGATAAGGTACAGGTAGGTAGGTGATAAGTTACCTGGTCAGGTATGGTAGGATAGGGTATATTACCTGTATGGTCTGACTAGGTAAGGTACAGGTAGGTAGGTGGTAAGTTACCTGGTCAGGTGTGGTAGGATAGGGTATATTACCTGTATGGTCTGACTAGATAAGGTACAGGTAGGTAGGTGATAAGTTACCTGGTCATGTGTGGTAGGATTGGGTATATTGCCTGTATGGTCTGACTAGATAAGGTACAGGTAGGTAGGTGGTAAGTTACCTGGTCAGGTATGGTAGGATAGGGTATATTACCTGTATGGTCTGACTAGATAAGGTACAGGTAGGTAGGTGATAAGTTACCTGGTCAGGTATGGTAGGATAGGATAGGGTATATTACCTGTATGGTCTGACTAGGTAAGGTACAGGTAGGTAGGTGGTAAGTTACCTGGTCAGGTGTGGTAGGATAGGGTATATTACCTGTATGGTCTGACTAGGTAAGGTACAGGTAGGTAGGTGGTAAGTGACCTGGTCAGGTGTGGTAGGATAGGGTATATTACCTGTATGGTCTGACTAGATAAGGTACAGGTAGGTAGGTGGTAAGTTACCTGGTCAGGTATGGTAGGATAGGGTATATTACCTGTATGGTCTGACTAGATAAGGTACAGGTAGGTAGGTGGTAAGTTACCTGGTCAGGTATGGTAGGATAGGGTATATTACCTGTATGGTCTGACTAGATAATGTACAGGTAGGTAGGTGGTAAGTTACCTGGTCAGGTATTGTTGTTAGAAGTGGATTTATATGTTTTATATATTTTATACATTTTGTCTTAAAAAATATCAGTGCACTTGTCAGTGGAGGCTGGTGAAAGGAGTTATAGGAGGAATAACTCATTGTAATAACTGGGATGGAATAAATGGAACGGTATTAAACGTATGGAATCCACGTTTGACTCTGTTCCATTTAATTCCATCCCAGCCATTACAATGAGCCCATCCTCCTATAACACCTTCCACCAGCCTCCACTGTCACTTCTGCATAAAGAGTGATATTATTGGGAAAGTTACTAATAACTAATGAAGGGTAATTTCTCTCTCTCTCTCTCAAACACAAGCCAGTGAACCAGTCCCTCCTTTCCAGCTCACCCAGAGATTCAAATGGAAAGAAAAAGACACAAACAGGCTCTTAAGCTGAATGACAATGACCTATATAAAAATTGGGTAACTAATGACTATGACCTATGATAACTAATAACCAGGCGGATGAGGCCTTAACAAAACATCCTAGTTTAAACTTTAATAACCAGCACAATATTACTATAACACTAAGTAACAGAAGCAATATGCTGAAATAGGCGGAAAGCAATAGAAATGTGATGACAAACGACTGATATGCAATTCGTTGCCACCCTTCGCCTTGATGACAGCTTTGCACACTCTTGGCATTCTCTCAACCAGCTTCATGAGGTAGTCACCTGGAATGCATTTCAATTAACAGGTGTACCTTGTTAAAAAGTTAATTTGTGGAATATCTTTCCTTCTTAATGCATTTGAGCCAATCAGTTGTGTTGTGACAAGGTAGGGGTGGTATACAGAAGATAGCCCTATTTGGTAAAAGACAAAGTCCATATTATGGCAAGAACAACTCAAATAAGAAAAGAGAAATGACAGTCGATATTTACTTTAAGACATGAAGGTCAGTCAATACGGAACATTTCAAGAACTTTGGATCGGAGGGTGAGGGCTTAGGGCCACTCTCCCCAGAAATGTCCGGAAACTTGCAGGTGCCTTGGTGGAAGAGTGGGGTAACATCTCACAGCAAGAACTGGCAAATCTGGTGCAGTCCATGAGGAGGAGATGCACTGCAGTACTTAATGCAGCTGGTGGCCACACCAGATACTGACTGTTACTTTTGATTTTGACCCCCCCCCTTTGTTCAGGGACACATTATTCCATTTCTGTTAGTCACATGTCTGTGGAACTTGTTCAGTTTGTCTCAGTTGTTGAATCTTGTTATGTTCATACTTACACATGTTAAGTTTGCTGAAAATAAACGCAGTTGACAGTGAGAGGACGTTTCTTGTTTTGCTGAGTTTATAAAATATATTTTGATTTGTTTAACCTGTTGGGGGTAGGGGGCAGTATTTACACGGCCGGATAAAAAACGTACCCGATTTAATCTGGTTATTACTACTGCCCAGAAACTAGAATATGCATATAATTATTGGCTTTGGATAGAAAACACCCTAAAGTTTCTAAAACTGTTTGAATGGTGTCTGTGAGTATAACAGAACTCATATGGCAGGCAAAAACCTGAGAAGATTCCTTACAGGAAGTGGCCTGTCTGACCATTCCTTGAGCTTCTTGCCTCTGTTTATTGCTCCCATAGGCTCTCAGAAGGCGGGAAAAAGCTGAATGATGTCGAGGCAGCCCCAGGCTGAAACACATTTGCGCTATTGGCAAGTGGCCGATCAGAGGACAATGGGCTGAGGCGTGTGCACGAGTCGACCCCATGCTTTATTTTCTTTCGTCTTTTTACCTAAACGCAGATTCCCGGTCGGAATATTATCGCTTTTTTACGAGAAAAATGGCATAAAAATAGATTTTAAACAGCGGTTGACATGCTTCGAAGTACGGTAATGGAATATTTACAATTTTTTTGTCACGAAATGCGTCGTGCTCGTCACCCTTCTTTACCCTTTCGGATAGTGTCTTGAACGCACGAACAAAACGCCGCTGTTTGGATATAACTATGGATTATTTGGGACCAAACCAACATTTGTTATTGAAGTAGAAGTCCTGGGAGTGCATTCTGACGAAGAACACCAAAGGTAATAACATTTTTCTTATAGTAAATCTGACTTTGGTGAGTGCTAAACTTGCTGGGTGTCTAAATAGCTAGCCCTGTGATGCCGGGCTATCTACTTAGAATATTGCAAAATGTGCTTTCACCGAAAAGCTATTTTAAAATCGGACATATCGAGTGCATAGAGGAGTTCTGTATCTATAATTCTTAAAATAATTGTTATGCTTTTTGTGAACGTTTATCGTGAGTAATTTAGTACATTTTTAGTAAATTCACCGGAAGTTTGCGGGGGGTATGCTAGTTCTGAACGTCACATGCTAATGTAAAAAGCTGGTTTTTGATATAAATATGAACTTGATTGAACAAAACATGCATGTATTGTATAACATAATGTCCTAGGTGTGTCATCTGATGAAGATCATCAAAGGTTAGTGCTGCATTTAGCTGTCTTCTGGGTTTTTGTGACATTATATGCTAGCTTGAAAAATGGGTGTCTGATTATTTCTGGCTGGGTACTCTGCTGACATAATCTAATGTTTTGCTTTCGTTGTAAAGCCTTTTTGAAATCGGACAGTGTGGTTAGATTAACGAGAGTCTTGTCTTTAAAATGGAGTAAAATAGTCATATGTTTGAGAAATTGAAGTAATAGCATTTCTAAGGTATTTGAATAACGCGCCACAGGATTCCACTGGCTGTTACGTAGGTGGGACGATTTCGGCCCACCGACCCTAGAGGTTAACACTTTTCTGGTTACTACATGATTCCATATGTGGCATTTCATAGTTCTGATGTCTTCACTATAATTCTACAATGTAGAAAATAGTAAAAATAAAGAAAAATCCTTGAATGAGTAGGTGATGTCCAAACTTTTGACTGGTATTGTCCATCATCATATTATACGAGATGACGTGGGTGTCCATCATCATAAGAAGATTCAATTGTCGTCCACGCCATTCTTTCTGTACCCTATAGAAGGAGGTATACTGCTGCCCCAGATCATAGTGGTGGGAGGAGGATGAAGAGGAAGAGGAGGGTTCGTTACCTGTATAGTAGGAGGTATACTGCTGCCCCAGATCATAGCAGCAGGAGGAGGGGGCGGAGGGAATCCCCCAGAAGCCCCGGGGAACCAGGTGTTGGACGCCAGCGGCTCAGCTGATAGGATGGTGATCTCTGGACGGCTTTAATAACACGGAGAGGACATCAGTATGCCACAGGCCAGAGGCATGTAATCAAAGCTCAATCTATCATGATGAAAAACACCAGAAAGCTGAAACTTGGGTGTATCTGATCTGGATCTGATCTGGACCTGAATCTGATCTGGACATGATCTGGACCTGATCTGGACCTGATCTGGACCTGATCTGGATCTGATCTGGATCTGGACCTGGATCTGATCTGGACCTGATCTGGATCTGATCTGGATCTGATCTGGATCTGATCTGGACTTGATCTGGATCTGATCTGGACCTGTGAAATGCGTCACTAAACTCAGCCGTGAAACTTACCTCCTGTCTCTGGGGTTGCTCTCGCTCAGGGAAGTGGATCTAGTTGACGCTGAGACAGAGAAACACCGTTTTTTTTTTAAATTGATTTTTATTTAACCGGGAAGTACTATTGAGGTCTGAAAACCTCTTTCACAAGGGACAGACACCTGGTCAAGAGGGGAAATTTAACCATCACACTCATTATAAAGCTCATAACATGAGATGGCCTAGTCATAATGCCGTGTTCAAAACAACTGGGAACTTGGAAATCTCAGACTTTCGTCTTCAGCGCGTTCAAGACAATTGGGAACTCAGGGAAAGAAAAAAAAAACAGGTACAACTGCCAAAAATCGTTTTGAAGAGTCATCCAACTCGGGCCTCTTTTCTAGAGCTCCGACTTTCCGACCTGAAGATCACTGACGTCACGATTTGACCTCGTATTTTCCCAGTTCCCAGTCGTCTTGAAAGCGGCAAGTGCTACTAACACCAGGAAAGATTATAGCTTTATATAGATTTATAGCACTAACAACAGTTCCTCCTAGCCTACTACACACTGATCTTGGGTCAGTTTTGCATTTTCCCCACTAACGATTAAGTTTACGCTTGGTTGACTGGATGCAGATCCTAGATCTGTACCTATATAGCAGCTCCTATATACAGACAAGTCATCAGTCGTTGTGTAGAGTAATAAAGGAAGAGTAAAAGACAGGGACACTCACTCCTCTTAATGGCGGCCCTGATGGAGGACAGAGGTCCTTGGCTGGAGGAAAGGAAAGAATCAAGGGAAAGAGAAAGTGATGTCATTCCTTCATTCAACCTGCTATCTTTCTCCATTACAGAATACATAGTGCAGGATTCCTTCCAGAAACACAGCTAAGGTGTGTGTGTGTGTGTGTGTGTGTGTATTTATTATGGATCCCCATTGGTTATAACATTTACAGAAAATACAGGAATGCCAAAGGTGGAGGTGTTGTTGTTTATATTCAGAACCACATTCCTGTAAAGCTTAGAGAGGATCTCATGTTAAATACTGTTGAAGTAATATGGCTACAGGTTCATCTGCTTCGCCTGAAGCCCATTCTGGTGGGAAGCTGCTATAGACCACCAAGTGTTAACGGTCAGTATCTGGATAACGTGTGAAATGCGTGATAATGTATGTAATATCAACAGAGAAGTATATTTTCAGGGTGATTTAAATATTGACTGGCTTTCATCAAGCTGCCCACTCAAGAAAAAACTTCAAACTGTAACCAGTGCCTGCAACCTGGTTCAGGTTATCAGTCAACCTACCAGGGTAGTTACAAACAGCACAGGAATTAAATCATCAACATGTATTGATCACATCTTATTAATGCTGCAGAAATTTGCTCTAAAACAGGATCCAGATCCATAGGATGTAGTGATCACAATATAGTAGCCATATCTAGGAAAACCAAAGTTCCAAAGGCTGGGCCTAATATAGATAAGAGGTCATACAATACGTTTTGTAGTGATTCATATGTTGATGATGTAAAGAATATTTGCTGGTGTGTAATGAGGAGCAACCAGACGTTGAACTGGACACATTTATGATGTTGCTTAACCCAGTTACTAATAAACACCCATCCATTAAGACAATGACTGTAAAAACTGTTAAATCCCAGTGGATTGATGAGGAATTTAATAATGTTGTGGTTGAGAGGGACGAGGCTAAAGGTATGAGGCAAATAAGTCTGGCTGCACAACCGATTGGCTAACGTATTGCAAGTTGAGAAATCATGTGACTAAACTAAATAAAAAGAAGAAACTACACTATGAAACAAAGATAAATGACATAAAGAATGACAGCAAAAAGCTTTGAAGCATCTTAAATGACATTTTGGGGAAAAACCTCAGCTGCATCATTCATTGAATCAGATGCTTCATCGCAAAACCAACTGATATTGCCGACTACTTTAATGACTTTTTCCATTGGCAAGATTAGCAAGCTTAGGGATGACATGCCAGCAAAAAAACGCTGACGCTACATATCCAAGTATATCCGACCAAATTATGAAAGACAAGAACTGTACTTTGAATTCCGTAAAGTGATTGGGGAACAGGTAAAAAAATTGTTGTCGATCAACAACGACAAGCCACCGGGGTCTGACAACTTGGATGGAAACTTACTGAGGATAATAGTGGACGGTATTGCCTCTCCTATTGGCCATATCTTCAATTTAAGCCTACTAGAAAGTGTGTCCCCTCAGGCCTGGAGGGAAGCTAAAGTCATTCCGCTACCTAAGAATAGTAACTAATGTGGATCCATAATAAACCCCAGGAAGAGTAGCTGCTGCCTTGACAGGAACTACTGGGGATCCATAATAAACCCCAGGAAGAGTAGCTGCTGCCTTGACAGGAACTACTGGGGATCCATAATAAACCCCAGGAAGAGTAGCTGCTGCCTTGACAGGAACTAATGGGGATCCGTAATAAACCCCGGGAAGAGTAGCTGCTGCCTTGACAGGAACTAATGGGGATCCATAATAAACCCCCAGGAAGAGTAGCTGCTGTCTTGGCAGGAACTAATGGGGATCCATAATAAACCCCAGGAAGAGTAGCTGATGCCTTGACAGGAACTAATGGGGATCCATAATAAACCCCCAGGAAGAGTAGCTGCTGCCTTGACAGGAACTAATGGGGATCCATAATAAACCCCAGGAAGAGTAGCTGATGCCTTGACAGGAACTAATGGGGATCCATAATAAACCCCCAGGAAGAGTAGCTGCTGCCTTGGCAGGAACTAATGGGGATCCATAATAAACCCCAGGAAGAGTAGCTGCTGCCTTGACAGGAACTAATGGGGATCCATAATAAACCCCAGGAAGAGTAGCTGCTGCCTTGACAGGAACTAATGGGGATCCATAATAAACCCCAGGAAGAGTAGCTGCTGCCTTGACAGTAACTAATGGGGATCCATAATAAACCCCAGGAAGAGTAGCTGCTGCCTTGGCAGGAACTAATGGGGATCCATAATAAACCCCAGGAAGAGTAGCTGCTGCCTTGACAGGAACTAATGGGGATCCATAATAAACCCCAGGAAGAGTAGCTGCTGCCTTGGCAGGAACTAATGGGGATCCATAATAACCCCCAGGAAGAGTAGCTGCTGCCTTGACAGGAACTACTGGGGATCCATAATAAACCCCAGGAAGAGTAGCTGCTGCCTTGACAGGAACTACTGGGGATCCATAATAAACCCCAGGAAGAGTAGCTGCTGCCTTGACAGGAACTAATGGGGATCCGTAATAAACCCCGGGAAGAGTAGCTGCTGCCTTGACAGGAACTAATGGGGATCCATAATAAACCCCCAGGAAGAGTAGCTGCTGTCTTGGCAGGAACTAATGGGGATCCATAATAAACCCCAGGAAGAGTAGCTGATGCCTTGACAGGAACTAATGGGGATCCATAATAAACCCCCAGGAAGAGTAGCTGCTGCCTTGACAGGAACTAATGGGGATCCATAATAAACCCCAGGAAGAGTAGCTGATGCCTTGACAGGAACTAATGGGGATCCATAATAAACCCCCAGGAAGAGTAGCTGCTGCCTTGGCAGGAACTAATGGGGATCCATAATAAACCCCAGGAAGAGTAGCTGCTGCCTTGACAGGAACTAATGGGGATCCATAATAAACCCCAGGAAGAGTAGCTGCTGCCTTGACAGGAACTAATGGGGATCCATAATAAACCCCAGGAAGAGTAGCTGCTGCCTTGACAGTAACTAATGGGGATCCATAATAAACCCCAGGAAGAGTAGCTGCTGCCTTGGCAGGAACTAATGGGGATCCATAATAAACCCCAGGAAGAGTAGCTGCTGCCTTGACAGTAACTAATGGGGATCCATAATAAACCCCAGGAAGAGTAGCTGCTGCCTTGACAGGAACTAATGGGGATCCATAATAAACCCCAGGAAGAGTAGCTGCTGCCTTGGCAGGAACTAATGGGGATCCATAATAAACCCCAGGAAGAGTAGCTGCTGCCTAGGCAGGAACTAATGGGGATCCATAATAAACCCCAGGAAGAGTAGCTGCTGCCTTGGCAGGAACTAATGGGGATCCATAATAAGCCCCAGGAAGAGTAGCTGCTGCCTTGGCAGGAACTAATGGGGATCCATAATAAACCCCAGGAAGAGTAGCTGCTGCCTTGACAGGAACTAATGGGGATCCATAATAAACCCCAGGAAGAGTAGCTGCTGCCTTGACAGGAACTAATGGGGATCCATAATAAACCCCAGGAAGAGTAGCTGCTGCCTTGACAGGAACTAATGGGGATCCATAATAAACCCCAGGAAGAGTAGCTGCTGCCTTGACAGGAACTAATGGGGATCCATAATAAACCCCAGGAAGAGTAGCTGCTGCTTTGGCAGGAACTAATGGGGATCCATAATAAACCCCAGGAAGAGTAGCTGCTGCCTTGGCAGGAACTAATGGGGATCCATAATAAACCCCAGGAAGAGTAGCTGCTGCCTTGACAGGAACTAATGGGGATCCATAATAAACCCCAGGAAGAGTAGCTGCTGCCTTGGCAGGAACTAATGGGGATCCATAATAAACCCCAGGAAGAGTAGCTGCTGCCTTGGCAGGAACTAACGGGGATCCATAATAAACCCCAGGAAGAGTAGCTGCTGCCTTGGCTGGAACTAATGTATTGGTATTTATCATGGATCCCCATTAGTTCCAAGACAGCAGCTACTCTTCCTGAGGTCCTGCTAAATTGGTTTATTGGAGGAAGTCAGATAGTCTACTACACTTGTTCAGGAGGGAAATTTCTCACCTAACCACTAGCCCTGCCTGATAGCCAGGTGTGTGTGTGTTGTGTGTGTGTGTGTGTGTGTGTGTGTGTGTGTGTGTGTGTGTGTGTGTGTGTGTGTGTGTGTGTGTGTGTGTGTGTGTGTGTGTGTGTGTGTGTGTGTGTGTGTGTGTGTGTGTGTGTGTGTGTTTGTCAAGCAAGGTAATTAATATGATATGACAGTTATCTGTCAGAACTCACCTCAGTCTGTGTTCCTTGTGCCTCTCTGAGAGCGAGAGGAGAGAAAGAGAGGAGAGAAAGAGAGAAGAGAGAGAGAGAGAGAGAGAAAAGAGAGAGAGAAAAGAGAGAAGAGAGAGAGAGAGAGAGAGAAAAGAGAGAGAGAAAAGAGAGGGAGACAGCAAGAGGAGAGAAAGAGGGAGAAAGAGAGAGAGAGAAAGAGGAGAGAAAGAGAGGGAGAAAGAGAGAGAGAGAGAGAGAGCGAGAGGAGAGAAAGAGAGGGAGAAAGAGAGAGACAGAGAGAGAGAGCGAGGGAGAGAGGAGAGAAAGAGAGGGAGAAAGAGAGGAGAGAAAGAGAGAGAGAGAGAGAGAGAGAGAGAGAGAGAGAGAGAGAGAGGAGAGAAAGAGAGGGAGGGAGGAAGAGAGGAGAGAAAGAGAGAGAGAGAGAGAGAGAGAGAGAAAGAAAGAGAGAGAGAGAGAGAGAGAGAGAGAGAGAGAGAGAGAGAGAGAGAGAGAGAGAGAGAGGAGAGAAAGAGAGGGAGAAAGAGAGGAGAGAAGAGAGAGAGAGAGCGAGAGGAGAGAAAGAGAGGAGAGAAAGAGAGTAAGAGAGAGAGAGGAGAGAGAAAAGCATGGTTACTGAGAGAACAGTAGCTACAGGTTACCTGGCCACTCTTACTACCCTGGACATGATCAGCTTCCAACAGGCGAATTTCCCCTGTAACTCCCCCATTCTCAAGTCACCTTACCTGGTCCAATAGAATAAAGATAGATAATTCCCCTTGTCCAATAGAATAAAGATAGATAACTCCCCTGGTCCAATAGAATAAAGATAGATAACTCCCCTTGTCCAATAGAATAAAGATAGATAACTCCCCAGGTCCAATAGAATACAGATAGATAACTCCCCTGGTCCAATAGAATAAAGACAGATAACTCCCCTGGTCCAATAGAATAAAGATAGATAACTCCCCTGGTCCAATAGAATAAAGATAGATAACTCCCCTTGTCCAATAGAATACAGATAGATAACTCCCCTGGTCCAATAGAATACAGATAGATAACTCCCCTGGTCCAATAGAATACAGATAGATAACTCCCCTGGTCCAATAGAATACAGATAGATAACTCCCCTGGTCCAATAGAATACAGATAGATAACTCCCCTGGTCCAATAGAATACAGATAGATAACTCTCCTGCATCTACAGTTCATCTGTCACTGCTTTGGATAAAACAAACATCCACAGAAATTTTACAGCAGAACTCCAGCAGTTCTGGTGGTTCCAACCTCTTCCAGGATGTAGTAAACTGAAGACTCAGCAGTTCTGGTGGATCCAAACCTCTTACAGGATGTAGTAAACTGAAGACCCAGCAGTTCTGGTGGATCCAAACCTCTTACAGGATGTAGTAAACTGAAGACCCAGCGGTTCTGGTGGATCCAAACCTCTTCCAGGATGCAGTAAACTGAAGACCCAGCGGTTCTGGTGGATCCAAACCTCTTACAGGATGTAGTAAACTGAAGACTCAGCAGTTCTGGTGGATCCAAACCTCTTACAGGATGTAGTAAAATGAAGACCCAGCAGTTCTAGTGGATCCAAACCTCTTCCAGGATGTAGTAAACTGAGGAAAGTCAAACGCTGTCCAATGGAACACTCTCTCTCTGGGTTCCAGAAAGAAAGGATGAACTTCTCCTTAGCGCCGTCTGTGTCCCAAATGGCAACCTACGTAGTGCACTACAGCGCATTTGGAAAGTATTCAGACCCCTTCACTTTGTCCACATTTTGTTATGTTTACAGCCAAACTGAGCAATCGCGGGAGAAGGACCTTGGTCAGGGAGGTGACCAAGAACACGATGGTCACTCTGACAGAGCTCCAGAGTTCCTCTGTTGGGACGGGAGAACCTTCCAGAAGGACAACCACCTCTGCAGCACTCCACCAATCAGGGCTTTATGGTAGAGTGGCCAGATGGAAGCCACTCCTCAGTAAAAGGCACATGACAGCCCGCTTGGAGTTTGCCAAAAGCACCTAAAGGACTCTCAGTCCATGAGAAACAAGATTATCTGGTCTGATGAAACCAAGATTTGAACTCTTTGGCCTGAATGCCAAGCGTCACGTCTGGATGAAACCTGGCACTATCCCTACGGTGAAGCATGGTGGTGGCAGCATCATAATGTGGGGATGTTTTCAACGGCAGGGACCAGGAGACTAGTCAGGATCGAGGGAAAGATGAACAGAGCAAAGTACAGAGAGATCCTTGATGAAAGGACCTCAGACTGGGGCAAAGGTTCACCTTCCAACAGGACAACGACCCTAAGCACACAGCCAAGACAACACAGGAGTGGCTTTGGGACAAGTCTCTGAATGTCCTTGAGTGGCCCAGCCAGAGCCTGGACTTGAACCCGATCGAACATCTCTGGAGAGACCTGAAAATAGCTGTGCAGCGACGCTCCCCATCCAACCTGACAGAGCTTGAGAGGATCTGCAGAGAAGAATGGGAGAAACTCCCTAAATACAGGTGTGCCAAGCTTGTAGCGTCATACCCAAGAAGACTCCAGGCTGTAATCGCTGCCAAAGGTGCTTCAACAAAGTACTGAGTAAATGGTCTGAATACTTATGTCAATGTTATATTTCAGTTTTAATTTTTTTTAATAAATTTGCTAAAATTTCAAAAAAACTGTTTTTGCTTTGTCATTATGGGGTATTGTGATGTCATTATGGGGTATTGTGATGTCATTATGGGGTATTGTGATGTCATTATGGGGTATTGTGATGTCATTTTGGGGTATTGTGTGTAGATTGATGAGGGGAAGAAATAATTTAATCAATTTTAGAATAAGGCTGTAAAGTAACAAAATGTGGAAAAAGTCAAGGGGTCTGAATACTTTCCGAATGCACTGTACTTAGGGTGCCATTTTGGGACACAGCCTAATTGCTCTTAGTGTAAATGCTTAACGTTTCATTATGCATGACCTATAATGCATTATAACGCTGATATGAAGGATTTATTTAGGACCTTAAGAATATCCACCTCTGAACAGAAACAGCATCACCACATTTCAATCACCACAACTCTCTGTGTGTGTGTGTGTGTGTGTGTGTGTGTGTGCGCGCAGGTGTGTGTGCGTGCTCTGAGAGGAGGTTCCAGGGAGAGCTGATTCACCCCAGGAATGCAGAGGGTAGGACACACACACACACACACACACACAGAGTTAGTAAATGTGGTGCCTGTAGACTGTATCTAGGCTTAGTTCTTTTCGCTCTGGCCAGAGAGCAATTGTACTTGACGCCTGCAGGATACATTTGTGCCTTCCCATAACTGTCAGGCTGAAGGAATGTGAAGATTTGTTGTGTTTTGCATCCTCCCTAGCAGTGTCTGAAACAGCACCCTATTCCCTATGTAGTGCACTATTTTTGCCCTGGGCTCTGATCAAAAGGAGTGTGCACTATCTAGGAAATAGGGTGCCATTTGGGACGAAATCCCTAGTCCTATCCAACAGAGACCAGCCAACCCTGACCAGGTATCAAATGAAAGAATGTACTGAAACAGGACTGACTGAACAAAGAAGAAACTCTATTTTTATTTAACCAGAGATTGTGGGGAAAGGTTGTTTGGTGAGATATTTTACCTCCAGATGAGTTGGTCGGTCTGGGCTGGCGTCTTATAACAGGTTCCCTCGACTCTCCTCTCAAACTCTCCTGCTCCTCGTCCTCCAATCTCCTCGCCTCAGCCATCGCAGAGAGACAATATCCTAGTGTGGGTAACGAAGACGACTAAGTAGCGCTACAACTCCGATACAATGGATACCAGCAACATTTCCCGAATTACTCGAGAAACAGACTGGCTGCCAGGGAGACGTGCGCGAAAGTCTCCCCCCCAAAACTTTTACCAAAACAACACAACAACTCGCATAACTTTTCACAAAATAAGTAATTCGCCACTGTTGGTATTGTTTAAAACTATCATCAAAAAAAATTAGAAAACAATAGTTATTTGTTGATGATAATAGTCGGAGAGACGTCTGGCATCTCTCGCTCCAAGACGTGTGTGTCGTGAGCAACAATAGAGGAATCGGCGGTTCGCCTTCAAATTAAAAGTTCCCCATTGACAGTGACGCAAACGGATGAAAATAGTGGGAATCGTGCCACAATTGAACTAGATAATTCTAAACAAGGTTGGAATGTTGTTATATAAAAACAACAAAATACAATAATTCGTTAATTTTATACAAAAAAAAAAAGAGATACAAATCTGTTGAATTCACTGTATCGTCTTCAGGATTGCATTGGGGCATAGGTCCTATATATTACACTGTAGGGTACAGCCTTACCTATGGATCTGGGGTATCAGCCTACTCAGTGACACCCACAGAACACAACTGTAAATAAGTTTCACTGATATCCAGGATATTTGTACTTTGTGTTTTACTACGTGCTTCCACAACAAATGTAGCTTCGGAAAAATAATTGTTCTACTTCTTCAAACACCAAATCTAAAATCAAATCAAAATTGTATTTGTCACATGAGCTGAATACAACAGGTCGTAGACTTTACCATGAAATGCTTACTTCACAAGCCCTTATAAGTAAGGCTGTAGATTTAGTTTCTTGAGTATAGTTCATGTACCAATGTTTAATGTATGTAACGGCAGTCGTGAGAGAGAGTAGACCAAGGTGCAGCGGAGTTAGTGTTCATCATTGCATTTAATAACAGAAAGAACACTATACAAAACAAGAAAACCGACAGCCAAACAGTCCTGTCAGGTGCAAAACACTAACAGAAACAATTACCCACAAAACCCAAAGGAAAAACATGCTCCTTATGTGTGACTCCCAATCAGCAACAACACTCTACAGCTGTGCCTGATTGGGAGCCACACACACGGCCCAAAACAAAGAAATACAAAAAACCTAGAAAAACGAACATAGAACGCCCACCCAATGTAACACCCTGGCCTAACCAAAATAAAGAACAAAAAACCCTCTCTATGGCCAGGGCGTTACAATGTACCAATGTTGTTCCTGGAATGTACATTTTCGAGAAATAAAATGACATTTATCTTAAAAATGTGATTACACGTGACAATTCACATGTGTACTTGCTCTGTGTAGAGTGAAATGTGTAGGCAAATTGCTTTGTGTTGTCATGTCCGTCTTTACTAGTAATGTCTTGGGTGCATGGATTACATAGCTGTGATAAATACTGCAAGAATTATTGTACGTGCTACACGTCCCACTCGGATGGGTTATTTGCTGTGCAAGACAGCCTGTAACCGATGTGAAATGGCTAGCTAGTTAGCGGTGGTGTAACCGATGTGAAATGGCTAGCTAGTTAGCGGTGGTGTAACCGATGTGAAATGGCTAGCTAGTTAGCGGTGGTGTAACCAATGTGAAATGGCTAGCTAGTTAGCGGTGGTGTAACCGATGTGAAATGGCTAGCTAGTTAGCGGTGGTGTAACCGATGTGAAATGGCTAGCTAGTTAGCGGTGGTGCGCGCTAATAGCGTTTCAATCGGGTGACGTCACTCGCTCTGAGACCTTGAAGTAGTTGTTCCCTTTGCTCTGCAAAGGGCCGCGGCTTTTGTGGCGCGATGGGTAACGATGCTTCGTGGGGTGTCAGTTGTTGATGTGTGCAGAGGGTCCCTGGTTCAAGCTCAGGTTTGGGGCGAGGAGAGGGACGGAAGCTATATTGTTACAAGACAGCCATTTGATCCCATCATCTGAAACGTCTCTTAGTTCAAGGATGAGCTCTTTTCTATTCTTGCCGTTAAACATCTGCCTTGTTTTCACACCGACTGCGAATTATAAAAACCACCGTATTTTAACTTGTTGATGAATCATGAACTCTGAAGCTTGTACTGATTGCATTGGATTTACTTGTTCACACGGCTTCAGTAAAAAGTAGATACCTGCACTCCCGAATAGCACTTTGTAATCTAGAATGACGTTCTTTTAAAGCTTCAACAAATACATTCTAGAATGGTTGAAGAACAATCCTTAGCATGTTTGAGGTTCTCAGCGGTGTCTGCATGAAAGCAATATCTGGATACCAGGCCTTGGTCAAGTCCCCCATTAAAAGCCTTGGTCAGGTCCCCCATTAAAGGCCTTGGTCAGGTCCCCGATTAAAGGCCTTGGTCAGGTCCCCCATTAAAGGCCTTGGTAAGGTCCCCCATTACAGGCCTTGGTCAGGTCCCCCATTAAAGGCCTTGGTCAGGTCCCCCATTAAAGGCCTTGGTAAGGTCCCCCATTAAAGGCCTTGGTCAGGTCCCCCATTAAAGGCCTTGGTCAGGTCCCCCATTACAGACCATGGTCAGGTCCCCCATTACAGGCATTGGCCAGATCCCCCATTACAGGCCAAGGTCAGGTCCCCCATTAAAGGCCTTGGTCAGGTCCCCCATTACAGGCCATGGTCAGGTCCCCCATTACAGGCCATGGTCAGGTCCCCCATTAAAGGCCTTGGTCAGGTCCCCCATTAAAGGCCTTGGTCAGGTCCCCCATTAAAAGCCTTGGTCAGGTCCCCCATTACAAAGGTCATAGAAACATATCTCTCCGGCTGTGTTCTCATTGTTCTTGGAAATCTTGGATATATGCTGGTCATCTGCCTACAACACCATAGAACCCTCCAAGCTCACTAAGCTTGGGGCCCTGGGTCTGAACACCACCCTGTGTAACTGGGTCCCGGACTTCCTGACGGGCCGACCCCAGGTGGTAAAGGTAGGAAACACCTCCACTATGCTGATCGTCAAAAGAGGGGCCCTACAAGGATACGTGCTCAGCCCTCTCCTGTACTCCCTGTTCACCCACGACTGCATTGCCACACACGTCTCCAACTCAATCATCATGTTTGCAGACGACACAACAGTGATAGGCCTGATTTACCAACAACGACAAGACTTCCTACAGGGAGGAGGTAAGGTCCCTGGCGGAGTGGTGCCAGGAAAATAACTTCTCCCTCAACGTCGACAAAACGCAGGAGCTGATTGTGGACTTCAAGGAGACAGCAGAGGGAGCACCCCCTATCCACATCGACGGGACCTCAGTGGAGAGGGTGATAATCTTCAAGATCCTCTGCGTGCACATCCCTGACAACCTGAAGTGGTCCGGCCTCCACCCAGTACCCTGTCCTTAACTTTAGTTACTGTTACTAGCTGGCTACCACCCGGTACTCTACCCTGACCTTAGTTACTGTTACTAGCTGGCTACCACCCGGTACTCTACCCTGCACCTTAGAGACTGTTACTAGCTGGCTACCACCCGGTACTCTACCCTGCACCTTAGAGACTGTTACTAGCTGGCTACCACCCGGTACTCTACCCTGACCTTAGTTACTGTTACTAGCTGGCTACCACCCGGTACTCTACCCTGACCTTAGTTACTGTTACTAGCTGGCTACCACCCGGTACTCTACCCTGACCTTAGTTACTGTTACTAGCTGGCTACCACCCGGTACTCTACCCTGACCTTAGTTACTGTTACTAGCTGGCTACCACTCGGTACTCTACCCTGACCTTAGTTACTGTTACTAGCTGGCTACCACCCGGTACTCTACCCTGACCTTAGTTACTGTTACTAGCCGGCTACCACCCGGTACTCTACCCTGAACCTTAGTTACTGTTACTAGCCGGCTACCATCCGGTACTCTACCCTGAACCTTAGTTACTGTTACTAGCCGGCTACCACCCGGTACTCTACCCTGAACCTTAGTTACTGTTACTAGCCGGCTACCATCCGGTACTCTACCCTGAACCTTAGTTACTGTTACTAGCCGGCTACCACCCGGTACTCTACCCTGACCTTAGTTACTGTTACTAGCCGGCTACCACCCGGTACTCTACCCTGACCTTAGTTACTGTTACTAGCCGGCTACCACCCGGTACTCTACCCTGAACCTTAGTTACTGTTACTAGCTGGCTACCACCCGGTACTCTACCCTGACCTTAGTTACTGTTACTAGCCGGCTACCACCCGGTACTCTACCCTGAACCTTAGTTACTGTTACTAGCCGGCTACCACCCGGTACTCTACCCTGACCTTAGTTACTGTTACTAGCCGGCTACCACCCGGTACTCTACCCTGAACCTTAGTTACTGTTACTAGCCGGCTACCACCCGGTACTCTACCCTGACCTTAGTTACTGTACCAAGCCGGCTACCACCTGGTACTCTACCCTGAACCTTAGAGACTGTTACTAGCTGGCTACCACCCGGTACTCTACCCTGAACCTTAGTTACTGTTACTAGCCGGCTACCACTCGGTACTCTACCCTGACCTTAGTTACTGTTACTAGCTGGCTACCACCCGGTACTCTACCCTGACCTTAGTTACTGTTACTAGCCGGCTACCACCCAGTACTCTACCCTGAACCTGTTACTAGCCGGCTACCACCCAGTACTCTACCCTGAACCTGTTACTAGCCGGCTACCACCCAGTACCCTGTCCTTAACTTTAGTTACTGTTACTAGCTGGCTACCACCCGGTACTCTACCCTGAACCTTAGTTACTGTTACTAGCCGGCTACCACCCGGTACTCTACCCTGACCTTAGTTACTGTACCAAGCCGGCTACCACCCGGTACTCTACCCTGAACCTTAGAGACTGTTACTAGCTGGCTACCACCCGGTACTCTACCCTGAACCTTAGAGACTGTTACTAGCTGGCTACCACCCGGTACTCTACCCTGACCTTAGTTACTTAGTTTACCTTGCTTTGTGCATTGGCGTATTGCCATGCTGAAACAGGAAAGGGCCTTCCCCAAAGTGTTGCCACAAAGTTGGAAGCACAGAATCATCTAGAATGTCATTGTATGCTGTAGCATTAAGATTTCCCTTCACTGGAACTAAGGGGCCCGAACCATGAAAAACAGCCCCAGACCATTATTCCTCCTCCACCAAACTTTACAGTTAGCACTATGCATTCGGACAGGTAGCGTTCTCCTCAGAGCCAGCTGGTCTGCGCATGCTCTGAGGACGCGGCTAGGGATGCCGTCTGAACCAGCAGCCTTGCGAGGGTTAACACATTTAAATGTTTCACTCACGTCGGCCACGGAGAAGGCGAGCCCGCAGTCCTTGGTAACAGGCCGTGTCGGTGGCACTGTGTTATCCTCAAAGCATGCAAAGAATGTGTTTAGCCTGTCCGGAAGCATGGCTGGTTTTCCTTTTGTAGTCCGTGATTGTCTGTAGCCACTGCCACATACGTCTCGTGTCTGAGCCATTGAATTGCGACTCCACTTTGTCTCTATACTGACGTTTAGCTTGTTTGATTGCCTTGCGGAGTGAATAACTACACTGTTTATATTCCGCCATATTACCAGCCGCCTTGCCATTGTTTAAATGCGATGGTTCGCGCTTTCAGTTTCGCACGAATGCTACCATCTCTCCACGGTTTCGGATTAGGGTAGGTTTTAATAGTCACAGTGGGTACAACATCCCCTATACACTTCCTGATGAACTCAGTCACCGTATCCGTGTATACATCAATGTTATTATCCGAGGCTACCCGGAACGTATCTCAGCCCACTGTTTCTGCGTCTAGATTATTTTCGCACGCTACCCGGGAAACGTATTCCAGTCCACGTGATCAAAACAATCCTGAAGCGTGGATTCCGATTGGTCAGACCGGCGTTGAATAGTACGAAGCACGGGCGCTTCCTGTTTGAGTTTCTGCCTATAGGACAGGAGGAGCAAGATGGAGTCGGGGTCAGATTTGCCAAAAGGAAGGCGGGGGAGAGCTTAGTAAGAATCCCGGAAGTTTGAATAGCAATGGTCGAGAGTCTTAAAACCTGTTTGGGATAGGGGGCAGTATTGAGAATTTTGGAAAAAATATGTGCCCATTTTTAACTGCCTCCTACACCAACTCAGAAGCTAGAATATGCATATTATTCAGGTTCAGGTTTGGATAGAAAACACTCTGAATTTTCTAAAACTGTTTGAATGGTGTCTGTGAGTATAACAGAACTCCTATGGCAGGCAAAAACCTGACAAGGTTTCATGCAGGAAGTACCCTGTCTGACAAGGAGTCGTGCGTCTTGCATCTGTTTATTGAAAAGTAAGGATCTTAGCTGTAACGTGACAATTCCCAGGGCTCCGATAGGCTCTCAGAACCCGGGAAATACCTGAAGGTTGACGAGGCAGCCTCAGGCTGAAACACATTATCGCCTTTGGTAAGTGGCGGATCAGAGGACCTTTGAATGAGGCGCGTGCACGATTCGCTCCTGTGGAGAAATTTAATTCGGCTGTTTAGGCTCAATGCATATTCCCGGTCGGAATATTATCGCTTTTCTACGAGATAAATGGCATAAAAATTGGTTTTAAACAGCGGTTGACATGCTTCGAAGTACGGTAATGGAATATTTAGAAATTTTTTGTCACGCCAAAGCCATGCGCAAGACCGTGATGTAGCATTCTGATAGTGTCTAGAACTCACAAACAAAACGTCGCTGTTTGGATATAACGATGGATTATTTGGGACCAAACCAACATTTGTTATTGAAGTAGAAGTCCTGGCAGTGTATTCTGACGAAGAACAAGCAAGGTAAGAACATTTTTCTTATAGGAAATGTGATTTTGGTGGAGGCTGACCTGGGTGGGTGTCTAAATAGCTAGCCCTGTGATGCCGGGCTATGTACTTAGATTATTGCAAAATGTGCTTCATCCGAAAAGCTATTTTAAAATCGGACATATCGAGTGCATAGAGGAGTAATGTATCTATAATTCTTAAAATAATTGTTATGCTTTTTGTGAACGTTTATCGTGAGTAATTTAGCAAACTGTTAGTAAATTCCCCGGAAGTTTGCGGGGGTTATGCTTTTTCTGAACGTCACATGCTAATGTAAAAAGCTGTTTTTTGATATAAATATGAACTTGATTGAACAGACATGCATGTATTGTATAACACAATGTCCTAGGTGTGTCATCTGATGAAGATTATAAAAGGTTAGTGCTGCATTTAGCTGTGGTTTGGGTTTATGTGACATGATATGCTAGCTTGAAAAATGGGTGTCTGATTATTTCTGGCTGGGCACTCTGCTGACATAATCTAATGTTTTGCTTTCGTTGTAAAGCCTTTTTGAAATCGGACAGTGGGGTTAGATTAACGAGATTCTTGTCTTTAAATAGCTGTAAAATAGTCATATGTTTGAGAAATTGAAGTAATAGTATTTCTAACGATTCAAAAATCGCGCCACTGGATTTCAGTGGCTGTTACGTAGGTGGGACGAGTTCGTCCCACATGCGCCAGAGAGGTTAATAACGCGAGCAGGGCATGTCAATATGTTGATAGAATTTCGGCAGCCTAGTCCTCAGATTTGCTTTGTTAAAATCCCCAGCTACAATAAATGCAGCCTCAGGATATGAGCATTCCAGTTTGCATAAAGTCCAGTGAAGTTCTTTGAGGGTCGTCGAGGTTTCGGCTTGAGGTGGGGATGTAAACGGCCGTGGCGATGACGAAGGAGAATTCTCTTGGGAGATAATATGGTCGGCATTTAATTGTGAGGTATTCTAGGTCGGGTGAACAAAATGACTTGAGTTCCTGTATGTTCCTAGAATTATACCATGAGTCGTTAATCATGAAACCCCACCCCCCCGGCCTTCTGCTTCCCGGAGAGATAATTATTCCTGTCTGCGCGATGTACTGAGAATCCTGCTGGCTTTACTGACTCTGACAGAGTATCCCAAGTGAGCCATGTTTCCGTGAAACAAAGTATCTTACAGGCCCCGATGTCTCTCTGGAAAGAAATCCTTGCTCTAAGCTCATCAACTTTGTTATCCAAAGACTGAACATTAGCGAGTAATAGGAAGCGGTGGGTGGTTCTAAGTCAAGCCAGCAGGCTGTCCTCCGCCGGCGATGCTTTGGGTCGGTCCTTTGGAATAAATGAAATTGCTCTGGGGAGAGTGAACAAAGGATCTGCTCCAGGGAAGTCGTATTCCTGGTCGTAATGCTGGTAGTTCTGGTGAGTTACCGGCGCTCCAATATCCAATAGTTCTTCCCAGCTGTATGTAATGACACAAAACATTTCCTGAGCTAATAATGTAAAAAATGGTACATAAAAAAAACGTCATATTGCAAAGTTTCCGTCGGAGCCATCTTCCTTTATACGTAGAGCTCCGAGACAGGATTGTGTCGAGGCACAGATCTGGGGAAGGGTACCAAAACAATTCTGCAGCATTGAAGGTCCCCAAGAACACAGGGGCCTCCATCATTCTTAAATGGAAGAAGCTTGGAACCACCAAGACTCTTCCTAGAGCTGGCCGCCCGGCCAAACTGAGCAATCTGGAGAGAAGGGCCTTGGTCAGGGAGGTGACCAAGAACCCGATGGTCAATCTGACAGAGCTCCAAAGTTCCTCTGTGGAGATCGGAGAACCTTCCAGAAGGACAACCATCTCTGCAGCACTCCACCAAATCAGGCCTTTATGGTAGAGTGGCAAGACGGAAGCCACTCCTCAGTAAAAGGCACATGACAGCCCGCTTGGAGTTTTGTCAAAAGGCACCTAAAGGACTCAGACCATGAGAAACAAGATTCTCTGGTCTGATGAAACCAAGATTTGAACTCTGGCCTGAATGCCAAGCGTCACGCCTGGAGGAAACCTGGCATCATGGTTGTTGGCAGTATCATGCTGTGGGGATGTTTTCAGTGGCAGGGACTGGGGGACTAGTCAGGATCGAGGGAAAGATGAACAGAGCAAAGTACAGAGAGATCCTTTATGAAAACCTGCTCCAGAGCACTCAGGACCTCAGACTGGGGTGAAGGTTCACCTTCCAACCGGACAACAACCCTAAGCACACGGCCAAGGCAATGCAGGAGTGGCTTTGGGAAAAGTCTCTGAATGTCCTTGAGTGGCCCAGCCAGAGCCTGGACTTGAACCTGATCAAAAATCTCTGGAGAGAC
>NC_042964.1:1273634-1300831 GCF_901001165.1 Salmo trutta | reverse complement strand
CTGAAAATAGATGTGCAGCGACACTCCCCATCCATCCTGACAGAGCTTAAGAGGATCTGCAGAGAAGAAAGTTCGAGATTGCCTCAACAAAGTACTGTGTAAAGTTTAAGTATGTAAATGTCATATTTCTAAAAACCTGTTTTTGCTTTGTCAATATGGGGTATTGTGTGATCGATGAGGGACAAAAAACGATTTAAATGTATTTTGGAACAAGGCTGTAACGTAACAAATTGTGGAAAAAGTCAAGGGGTCTGAATACTTTCCGAATGCACTGTAAATTTATATTCCGGACACTGACATTGCTCGTTCTAATATTTCTTAAATCTGACTAACACTATATTACATGTTCCACACTGACTAGGGGCTTGTCCTCCTAGTGATAAAACCTCAGAAAGCAAGGGATTCTACCAAAACGGACATGAGCTTGCCATTCTGTTAAAACACTGGATTGATATTTTTGACAGGAATCTACAGTATGTGTTTCACATTGAGTTAAATCAGTTTTCAGGTATAGTTCATTCAGACAATCGACAGATTCATAAATTAAATCTCAAGGACCTATTTTCAATGTTTTTATTCATGTTTTATTATATTATTATTATTATGTGTATTTATTCATCTCAATCAAAATATTTTTATTTTTGGTGTGTTGGATGGTGGAGCTGGACATGTAGAGTGTAGTGGAGCTGGACTCTGACTTGTAGAGCAGTGTTGGAAGGTGGAGCGGGACTCTGACTTGCAGACTGTAGCAGAGCAGTGTTGGAAGGTGGAGCTGGACAATGACTTGTAGAGCAGTGTTGGAAGGTGGAGCTGGACTCTGACTTGCAGACTGTAGTAGAGCAGTGTTGGAAGGTGGAGCTGGACAATGACTTGTAGACTGTAGTAGAGCAGTGTTGGAAGGTGGAGCTGGACAATGACTTGTAGACTGTAGTAGAGCAGTGTTGGAAGGTGGAGCTGGACTAGAGCAGACTCACTAAGAAGTCTGATACCAAATTTGATGGACCCAAGTTTCATATGTAAGGCTGGACATTACAATATGAATGTCCAATACACACAATATGAGAACTGGGAAGGTGATTTCCAACTGTTAAAGTCCTTGAAATAAGAGCTACGACACTGATACCCCCATTTCATGGACCCCAGATCCCATAGGGAAGGCTGTACATTGCAATAGAAGTACGTCCCCCAATGCAATTCTGAAGTCAACAATCCACAGTGCGATTTCAACTTTTTTTTGTGTGTCAAATTAACTCATTATTGTCTTTTGTTGAATTTATATAAACAACATTCCAACTTTATTTAGCATGATCTAGTCTAATTGTAGCATGAATCCACAATTTTTTTTTTATCCGTTTGCGTCGCTTTCAATGGTGGCTTTTATTTTGAAGGCGAACCGCCGAGACCACATTTGTTATTTAAACTGATGTTGTTCAGGATACGGTGGTCTGTCTCTCCGAGCACGTTCCCACGTCATTACGTCAGAGCATCAAGAGGTCGAAGGGGTCGGCACGAGTGGGTCGTAACTATTTATCCACGTCACAAAGTCGTGGTAAATACTTCGCCTATTATTAAAATTCCTCTTCTTAAAATGGGATTTTAAACCTAAGCCAAACATTAAATCACACGTTTAACCCCTATGCCTAAACTTAAATTAAGACCAAAAAAAGCACATTTTTGTTTTAATTAATTTTACGATATAGACAATTTTTTGACTTTGTGGCTGTGGTAACTAGCGGAAACTGAGGGATACGGAGAAGAGAGCGAGAGAGATCACGACAACAAGGAAACTCGGGAAAAAAAGAGGTCAAATGATGACGTCAGTGATCTTCAGGTCAGATATTTGGAGCTCTATAAAAGATACCAGAGTCTCCGTTCAAAACGATTTTACCCAGTCTGAGCTTGTTTTTTTTTATGTTGATCGGGTTCCCAGTTGTCTTGAACGCAATGAAATCAGAAGTCGGAGATTTCCGAGTTCCCAGTTGTTTTGAACGTAGTGGCGCTAGAGCGTTGACTGCAATGTTGAAATATGCAAACAATTACTTAGTTGGGTTTTTCTAAGATATTGCTCAACAGTTTTATGAGAAGTGTGCTCGACTGTTCGTTTTAGTTTGCTATATTGCAGTGAAGTAGCCCTGGTCTAAACACACCTGCTATGACTGCAGACATATATGATAGTTAAAGTAAAGAGTAATGACTCTGGCTGTTAAAAATGACATGTTTAGACTGGTGTGGAAGAATGTGTTATTATGCTACTTGTCTGTCAGGCATACAGGCCTATGGGTCCAGGTTCCAAAAGGGTTCTTCGGCTGTCCCCATAAGAGAATCCTTTTTTTGGTTCCAGGTAGAACCCTCTTATTGAAAAGGGTCCCAGCTAAGCACATTTGGTTCCTTGGAAGTTGTGAGAATGTACATTTTTTTAGGTTCCAAAGAGATTCTGAGAACGTTTTACTATGGTTCCCTGAAAGTTTTCCTGGACGTTTTATTGACGTTCTGAGAATGGAAATTATAGGTTATTTGAAGGTAATTAAAGAACATTCTGAGAACATGTTTCAATTAGACTTTTAATAACACTGCTGGCTTAGTTTGGTTTAACTGTTTTGAACTCCCAGCACAGATAGGACACATGGAAATTAATTTTGGTTGAATGTATTCAGTTGGACAACTGACTAGGTATCCCCCCTTTCCCTTCCCTATAATCTTCTGTTCTCTAGTCAAGGAATTTGTCAACTGCGTCACTAGCATGCCATGTTTTTTTTAAACTAATACAAGGCTGTTCATTTTCATCTATTCAAACAGATCTCATTTCAAAAAGGGTATATGTTTTTAAATAACATTCTTAGAACGTTCTTTGACCGTTCCTAATGTTTTCTTGTGGTTTTTATTGAACGTTTTCTTAAAAAAAAAAAGACTTTAAATAGAACCATGAGGAAACCTGCAGAAAACGTTATGCTGAAGTAGTACTGAAATTCCCACCTAAGAAACACATGGTTCTCAGAACGTTATGTGCTAGCTGGGTGTTGTGGGAAGGCTGTATGCAAAATAACCATAGCACAAACACACTCTCACCAAGCTATAACAAACATATGTACTGTATGTGTTGTATTGTTGTCTCTACCTTCTTGCCCTTTGTGCTGTTGTCTGTGCCCAATAATGTTTGTACCATGTTCTGTGCTGCTGCCATGTTATTGTCATGTGGTGTTGCTACCATGCTGTATTATCATGTTGTGTTGCCATGTTGTGTTGCTACCATGCTGTGTTGTCATGTTGTGTTGCTACCATGTTGTGTTGTCATGTGGTGTTGCTACCATGCTGTGTTGTCATGTTGTGTTGTCATGTTGTGTTGTCATGTTGTGTTGCTACCATGTTGTGTTGTCATGTGGTGTTGCTACCATGTTGTTGTCATGTGGTGTTGCTACCATGTTGTGTTGTCATGTTGTGTTGTCATGTTGTGTTGCTACCATGTTGTTGTCATGTTGTGTTGCTACCATGCTGTGTTGTCATGTGGTGTTGCTACCATGCTGTGTTGTCATGTTGTGTTGTCATGTTGTGTTGCTACCATGTTGTGTTGTCATGTTGTGTTGCTACCATGTTGTTGTCATGTGGTGTTGCTACCATGTTGTGTTGTCATGTTGTGTTGTCATGTTGTGTTGCTACCATGTTGTTGTCATGTGGTGTTGCTGCCATGCTGTGTTGTCGTCTTAGGTCTCTCTTTATGTAGTGTTGTCTCTCTTGTCGTGAAGTGTGTTTTGTCCAATATTGAAATGTTTTATCCCAGCCCCAGTCCCGGCAGGATGCCTTTTGGTAGGCTGTCATTGTAAATAAGAGTTCTACCTGCAACCAATAAGAGTTCTCCCTGCAACCAATAAGAGTTCTCCCTGCAACCAATAAGAGTTCTACCTGCAACCAATAAGAGTTCTCCCTGCAACCAATAAGAGTTCTCCCTGCAACCAATAAGAGTTCTCCCTGCAACCAATAAGAGTTCTCCCTGCAACCAATAAGAGTTCTCCCTGCAACCAATAAGAGTTCTCCCTGCAACCAATAAGAGTTCTCCCTGCAACCAATAAGAGTTCTACCTGCAACCAATAAGAGTTCTCCCTGCAACCAATAAGAGTTCTCCCTGCAACCAATAAGAGTTCTCCCTGCAACCAATAAGAGTTCTCCCTGCAACCAATAAGAGTTCTCCCTGCAACCAATAAGAGTTCTACCTGCAACCAATAAGAGTTCTCCCTGCAACCAATAAGAGTTCTACCTGCAACCAATAAGGGAGCTTTTCTATGGAGACAGCCGAAAAAAACCCTTTGTGTCACAGAAAAGCCAAGAAGATCATCAAGGACCTAGTCTCTAAGGTGCAGGGTAAAGTACCGGGTGGTAGCCGGCTAGAACAATGACTAAGTTCAGGGTAAAGTACTGGGTGGTAGCCGGCTAGAACAGTCACTAAGTTCAGGGTAAAGTACTGGGTGGTAGCCGGCTAGAACAGTGACTGAGCTCAGGGCAGGGTACTGGGTGGAGTCCGGCTAGAGAATGCTATTTAACAATCTGATGGCCTGGAGATAGAAGCTGTTTTTCAGTCTCTCTGTCCCTGCTTTGATGCACCTGTACTGTCTCCTTCTTCGAGATGGTAGCGGGGTGAACAGGCCGTGGCTCGGGTGCATAGGTGATAGGCTAATTGACATAATTTGAGTCAATTGGAGGTGTACCTGTGGGTGTATTTCAAGGCCTACCTTCAAACTCAGCGCCTCTTTGCTTGACATAATGGGAAAATCTAAAGAAATCAGCCAAGACCTCAGAAAATAAATTGTAGACCTCCACAAATCTGGTTCATCCTTGGGAGCAATTTCCAAATGCCTGAAGGTACCACGTTCATCTGTACAAACAATGGTACACAAGTATAAGCACCATGGGACCATGCAGCCGTCATACCGCTCAGGAAGGAGACGAGTTCTGTCTCCTAGAGATGAACATAATTTGGTGCGAAAAGTGCAAATCAATCCCAGAACAACAGCAAGGAAGAAGCCACTGCTCCAAAACCGCCATAAAAAAGCCAAACTACGGTTTGCAACTGCACATGGGGACAAAGATCGTACTTTTTGGAGAAATGTCCTCCGGTCTGATGAAACAAAAATATAACTGTTTGGCCATAATGACCATCGTTATGTTTGGAGGAAAAAGGGGGAGGCTTGCAAGCCGAAGAACACCATCCCAACCGTGAAGCACGGGGGTGGCAGCATCATGTTGTGGGGGTGATTTGTTGCAGGAGGGACTGGTGCACTTCACAAAATAGATGGCATCATGAGGTAGGAAAATTATGTGGATATATTGAAGCAACATCTCAAGACATCAGTCAGGAAGTTAAAGCTTGGTTGCAAATGCATCTTCCAAATGGACAATGACACCAAGAATACTTTCAAAGTTGTGGCAAAATGGCTTAAGGACAACAAAGTCAAGGTATTGGAGTGGCCATCACAAAGCCCTGACCTCAATCCTATAGAAAATTTGTGGGCAGAACTGAAACAGCGTGTGTGAGTAAGGAGGCCTACAAACCTGACTCAGTTACACCAGATCTGTCAGGAGGAATGGGCCAAAATTCACCCAACTTATTGTGGGAAGCTTGTAGAAGGCTACCCAAAATATTTGACCCAAGTTAAACAATTTAAAGGCAATTCTAACAAATACTAATTGAGTGTATGTAAACTTCTGACCCACTGGGAATGTGATGAAATAAATAAATCATTCTCTCTACTATTATTCTGACATTTCACATTCTTAAAATAAAGTGGTGATCCTAACTGACTTAAGACAGTGAATTTTTACTAGGATTAAATGTCAGAATTGTGAAAAACTGAGTTTAAAAGTATTTGGTTAAGGTGTATGTAAACTTCTGACTTCAACTGTATGTGAGAATGCTGTCCATTCACTACAGCTCAGCGTTCAACACCATAGTTCCCTTCAAGCTCATCACTAAGCTAAGAACCCTGGGAATAAACACCTCCCTCTGCAACTGGATCCTGGACTTCCTGACGGGCCGCCCCCAGGTGGTAGGGGTAGGTAACAACACATCTGCCCCGCTGATCTTCAACACGGGGGCCCCTTTTAGATTTATTCAAAACAATCAAACTGTATTATTTAATTAGTGAAGTAATGAAGCTGGTCAACGAGCCTCCCCGTAGGTGATTGGTCGAGAGCCCAACCAATAGGACTAAGCCACAGCATTTTATAGCAAAGTCCATCCTCCTGGATGTTCATGACAAATCACAGATGAGAGAATTTATACAAAGGTACATTTTTGCTCTCATGCAACAGACATCAAGATGTACATGGTGCCAAATATCTGTTTTTCTTGTTCATTTACTGCTTGCTTATACAGAAATACTAATGCAACATAGACACTTGGTCCTTTCCTTAAATAAACTGGAGATTGGGTCTCCCTGGCACCGACAGACAGGCACACAGACACTAATCATGGAATGGAATGTTGTCTTATCACCAAGCCATCGTAAATCTACTGTCAGCGTTAAAATCTCAGCGGCTTCTCTCTCTTCACACAGACACCTAAGAGTTCTAGGAAGCCTATTCTGTTGCCTCTAGATCATTTAAAAAAAAATTATTTCACCTTTATTTAACCAGGTAGGCTAGTTGAGAACAAGTCCTTTATTTAACCAGGTAGGCTAGTTGAGAACAAGTCCTTTATTTAACCAGGTAGGCTAGTTGAGAACAAGTCCTTTATTTAACCAGGTAGGCTAGTTGAGAACAAGTCCTTTATTTAACCAGGTAGGACAGTAGAGAACAAGTCCTTTATTTAACCAGGTAGGCCAGTTGAGAACAAGTTCTCATTTACAACTGCGACCTGACCAAGATAAAGCAAAACAGTTCGACAACATACAACAACACAGAGTTACACATGGAGTAAACAACATACAGTCAATAATACAGTAGAAAAATAAGTCTATATACAATGTGAGCAAAAAAAGGCCATGGTGGCAAAGTAAATACAATATAGCAAGTAAAACACTGGAATGGTAGATTTGTAGTGGAAGAAAGTGCAAAGTAGAAATAGAAATAATGGGGCGCAAAGGAGCTAAATAAATAAATAAATACAGTAGGGGAAGAGGTAGTTGTTTGGGCTAAATTATAGATGGGCTATGTACAGGTGCAGTGATCTGTGAGCTGCTCTGACAGCTGGTGCTTAAATGAACTAATGTAGGGATACATTCTAATGTCAAAGTAATGTTTTTAACATAATGTTGTAATTCTACGACAAGACATTTCACTGTAATGTCTACTACACCTGTTATATTCAGCGTTTCACTGTAAGGTCTACTACACCTGTTGTATTCAGCATTTCACTGTAAGGTCTACTACACCTGTTGTATTCAGCATTTCACTGTGAGGTCTACTACACCTGTTGTATTCAGCATTTCACTGTGAGGTCTACTACACCTGTTGTATTCAGCATTTCACTGTGAGGTCTACTACACCTGTTGTATTCAGCATTTCACTGTAAGGTCTACTACACCTGTTGTATTCAGCATTTCACTGTGAGGTCTACTACACCTGTTGTATTCAGCATTTCACTGTGAGGTCCACTACACCTGTTGTATTCAGCATTTCACTGTGAGGTCTACTACACCTGTTGTATTCAGCATTTCACTGTAAGGTCTACTACACCTGTTGTATTCAGCATTTCACTGTAAGGTCTACTACACCTGTTGTATTCAGCATTTCACTGTGAGGTCTACTACACCTGTTGTATTCAGCATTTCACTGTGAGGTCTACTACACCTGTTGTATTCAGCATTTCACTGTAAGGTCTACTACACCTGTTGTATTCAGCATTTCACTGTAAGGTCTACTACACCTGTTGTATTCAGCATTTCACTGTGAGGTCTACTACACCTGTTGTATTAAGCATTTCACTGTGAGGTCTACTACACCTGTTGTATTCAGCATTTCACTGTAAGGTCTACTACACCTGTTGTATTCAGCATTTCACTGTGAGGTCTACACCTGTTGTATTCAGCATTTCACTGTAAGGTCTACTACACCTGTTGTATTCAGCATTTTACTGTGAGGTCTACTACACCTGTTGTATTCAGCATTTCACTGTAAGGTCTACTACACCTGTTGTATTCAGCATTTCACTGTAAGGTCTACTACACCTGTTGTATTCAGCATTTCACTGTAAGGTCTACTACACCTGTTGTATTCAGCATTTCACTGTGAGGTCTACTACACCTGTTGTATTCAGCATTTCACTGTGAGGTCTACACCTGTTGTATTCAGCATTTCACTGTAAGGTCTACTACACCTGTTGTATTCAGCATTTCACTGTAAGGTCTACTACACCTGTTGTATTCAGCATTTCACTGTAAGGTCTACTACACCTGTTGTATTCAGCATTTCACTGTGAGGTCTACTACACCTGTTGTATTCAGCATTTCACTGTGAGGTCTACACCTGTTGTATTCAGCATTTCACTGTGAGGTCTACTACACCTGCTGTATTCAGCATTTCACTGTACGGTCTACTACACCTGGTGTATTCAGCATTTCATTGCGAGGTCTACTACACCTGTTGTATTCAGCATTTCACTGTAAGGTCTACTACACCTGTTGTATTCAGCATTTCACTGTGAGGTCTACACCTATTGTATTCAGCATTTCACTGTAAGGTCTACTACACCTGTTGTATTCAGCATTTCATTGTGAGGTCTACTACACCTGTTGTATTCAGCATTTCACTGTAAGGTCTACTACACCTGTTGTATTCAGCATTTCACTGTAAGGTCTACTACACCTGTTGTATTCAGCATTTCACTGTAAGGTCTACTACACCTGTTGTATTCAGCATTTCACTGTGAGGTCTACCTACACCTGTTGTATTCAGAATTTCACTGTAAGGTCTACTACACCTGTTGTATTCAGCATTTCACTGTAAGGTCTACTACACCTGTTGTATTCAGCATTTCACTGTAAGGTCTACTACACCTGTTGTATTCAGCATTTCACTGTGAGGTCTACCTACACCTGTTGTATTCAGAATTTCACTGTAAGGTCTACTACACCTGTTGTATTCAGCATTTCACTGTGAGGTCTACTACACCTGTTGTATTCAGCATTTCACTGTAAGGTCTACTACACCTGTTGTATTCAGCATTTCACTGTAAGGTCTACTACACCTGTTGTATTCAGCATTTCACTGTGAGGTCTACTACACCTGTTGTATTCAGCATTTCACTGTGAGGTCTACTACACCTGTTGTATTCAGCATTTCACTGTGAGGTCTACTACACCTGTTGTATTCAGCATTTCACTGTAAGGTCTACTACACCTGTTGTATTCAGCATTTCACTGTAAGGTCTACTACACCTGTTGTATTCGGCACATGTGACAAATAACATTTGAATAGATTTTTTGATTTGTTATGTCAGGAAAATAGTTTCTCCAACCTGTAGGACAGCAGCACTTTATACAATTATCCATATTGATATTGATCCATATTGATATTGATATTGATCCATATTGATATTGATCCATATTGATATTGATATTGATCCATATTGATATTGATCCATATTGATATTGATATTGGTCCATATTGATATTGATCCATATTGATATTGATATTGGTCCATATTGATATTGATCTATATTGATATTGATCCATATTGATATTGATCCATATTGATATTGGTCCATATTGATATTGATCCATATTGATATTGATCCATATTGATATTGATATTGATCCATATTGATATTGATCCATATTGATATTGATCCATATTGATATTGATATTGATCCATATTGATATTGATATTGATCCATATTGATATTGATATTGATCCATATTGATATTGATCCATATTGATATTGATCCATATTGATATTGATCCATATTGATATTGGTCCATATTGATATTGATATTGATCCATATTGATATTGATATTGGTCCATATTGATATTGATATTGATCCATATTGATATTGGTCCATATTGATATTGATAATGATCCATATTGATATTGATAATGATCCATATTGATATTGATATTGATCCATATTGATATTGATATTGATCCATATTGATATTGATCCATATTGATATTGATCCATATTGATATTGATCCATATTGATATTGATATTGGTCCATATTGATATTGATCCATATTGATATTGATCCATATTGATATTGATCCATATTGATACAGTACAGGAAAATCTCAGTTAACTCACAACTAAATTCTGACATAACTGGTCAGCCCAGCTGTTATGTTTATGTACATCTATCTGTCCATGAGAGATTATTCCACTGTGTACATCTTCCCATCCATCACTTCTGCTGTAGTTACAGCATTTCACCACTAGGTGTCACTACAGTGCTGCACCAGGCCACACTGAGCGTGAGAAATAACATCTGAAAGCATTATTTGATGGACTTGCTCATTGCAGGGGTAAATGGGGAATAAAGGAACATATTACCTCAGCGTGCCACCCCATGTTTTGTGGGCATCTCCTGTGGGAAACAATGAACAGGCTACGAGTGTATACACGTGGCCACAGACATCCATGGAAAACAGAACAAACATGCATTTATGGTCCGTTAGTCAGTCCCGGAAGGGAGCGTTGGCTTGGACCTGGAGAATCAGTCTGATTTAGTTCTATATAGGTCCATCACTGCGCTATCATTTATTACATTATCATAATTTTTTTCAATATGCTGCATTTTTGGAGAGGTTTAAAACAACAACCGATGTTATTTGTGAGGCTCATACTGTTCCCGGATTGAATGTATTTTATGAGAAATACAGTGATGTTGTTTTAATTCCGAGGTTTTTAGGTTACAGCAGCCTTCGTCTTTTTTTACATTTCAATACTAATTCTGGGATTAACGGGAAAAACTCCAGGGGAAATCAGGATCGGTATCTCCCGTCGGTTCGTCGTGTCACCACTCACGGCCCCGGGCCAGCGTGCGAGAAGGTTATTTTAGTTAATACCTCTCTCTTATAAACCGTTAGTTAGAAGGTCAATGACGGTACGGTGTCCGGTCCTATGATGAAATCCCGGAGGCGACTGTGGATCTGTCACCGTCCGAAGTACTTTTTTTTGTATGTTTGTAAATTCCTCACAAGCAATGTTTTCGACAGCACTTGGCCGATTTTGACGAATGTTGCCACAGAGATCCGGTATTGACAAAATTCGACTGATTGGCCCAAGGAGGGCGCTATAGCCGGAAATACATGTCCTGTCCCGTATTGTCATGACATTTTGGTTCGTATACGCAGCCCCTCACGAGAAGCACGTTTCCCATAATGACCTATATCATTTCGGCTACTTAAAAATGAAATGTCTTTCAGACATCCTTTGAATTGATGCTGGCTGCATCCATATGAAATGTTTTTCCCACATCTTCCACAGACTTGTGAAAATTAACAACCAAAAAGGTTTTTCTATATTTCCAGCAAGAAAAAAAAAAAAAAAACCAGGTTAAAATCCACAAAATATAAATTGAAAAAAGTATCACTAATTGACACAAGAATGAGTGCTACATCGTTAGTCAGGAGATAATATTGTTTATAAAACTTGATTCATTGTAGCATCACAAATGTCACATAGATAGTCAAATGCATATGCGGGGACTGCCTCTACTGGTCGAACTAAACGAGCAGAACAAGGCTGCATCTACTGGTCGAACTAAACGAGCAGAACAAGGCTGCATCTACTGGTCGAACTAAACGAGCAGAACAAGGCTGCCTCTACTGGTCGAACAGCAGCAGAACAGGGCTGCCTCTACTGCTCGAACTACACCAGCAGAACAAGGCTGCCTCTACTGGTCGAACTAAACCAGCAGAACAAGGCTGCCTCTACTGGTCGAACTAAACCAGCAGAACAAGGCTGCCTCTACTGGTCGAACAGCAGCAGAACAGGGCTGCCTCTACTGGTCGAACTACACCAGCAGAACAAGGCTGCCTCTACTGGTCGAACTAAACCAGCAGAACAAGGTTGCCTCTACTGGTCGAACTAAACCAGCAGAACAAGGCTGCCTCTACTGGTCGAACTAAACCAGCAGAACAAGGCTGCCTCTACTGGTCAAACTAAACGAGCAGAACAAGGCTGACTCTACTGGTCAAACTAAACCAGCAGAACAAGGCTGCCTCTACTGGTCGAACTAAACCAGCAGAACAAGGCTGCCTCTACTGGTCGAACTAAACCAGCAGAACAAGGCTGCCTCTACTGGTCAAACTAAACCAGCAGAACAAGGCTGCCTCTACTGGTCAAACTAAACGAGCAGAACAAGGCTGACTCTACTGGTCAAACTAAACCAGCAGAACAAGGCTGCCTCTACTGGTCAAACTAAACGAGCAGAACAAGGCTGCCTCTACTGGTCGAACTAAATGAGCAGAACAAGGCTGACTCTACTGGTCAAACTAAACGAGCAGAACAAGGCTGCCTCTACTGGTCGAACTAAACGAGCAGAACAAGGCTGCCTCTACTGGTCGAACTAAACCAGCAGAACAAGGCTGCCTCTACTGGTCAAACTAAACCAGCAGAACAAGGCTGCCTCTACTGGTCAAACTAAACCAGCAGAACAAGGCTGCCTCTACTGGTCGAACTAAACCAGCAGAACAAGGCTGCCTCTACTGGTCAAACTAAACCAGCAGAACAAGGCTGCCTCTACTGGTCGAACTAAACCAGCAGAACAAGGCTGCCTCTACTGGTCGAACTAAACCAGCAGAACAAGGCTGCCTCTACTGGTCAAACTAAACCAGCAGAACAAGGCTGCCTCTACTGGTCAAACTAAACCAGCAGAACAAGGCTGCCTCTACTGGTCAAACTAAACCAGCAGAACAAGGCTGACTCTACTGGTCAAACTAAACCAGCAGAACAAGGCTGCCTCTACTGGTCGAACTAAACCAGCAGAACAAGGCTGCCTCTACTGGTCGAACTAAACCAGCAGAACAAGGCTGCCTCTACTGGTCAAACTAAACCAGCAGAACAAGGCTGCTATTCAAAATAAAAACACAGACTATATTATTCCGCTCCACTGCATCGAAGCCAACCGTGGCTCACCTTCCTCGCTGCTCTTTGTAGTCATAGAACACGTCCACTTTTCACCAAGAGGAAGTGACATCGTCCCTAAACTAAAAAAAACTAAAAAACAAGGCATTCTGACTGTATTCCTTCGACACTGTGGATCCAAAAGTACTAAACATCCTTGTTTCGTCCTCACTGTCCTCGTCCTCACTGTCCTCGTCCTCACTGTCCTCAACGTCCTCGTCCTCACTGTCCTCGTCCTCACTGTCCTCGTCCTCACTGTCCTCGTCCTCACTGTCCTCAACGTCCTCGTCCTCACTGTCCTCGTCCTCACTGTCCTCGTCCTCACTGTCCTCGTCCTCACTGTCCTCGTCCTCATTGTCCTTGTTTCTATAATGTTGTTGTCTTGATTGTTTTGGGGGGGACACCCAAATATCACCTGTGTATATGTTGACATGGCCTGTTGATTAACCCAAGACACACTATTTCTGTTGCTATTTTCTGCTATAATTTACCATTTACATTGAAACATATCATTATAATTGTTTTATATTGTTGTGTCTCATTGGGCCACTAGGAACTAACTAACTGGTCAGGTCACTCTGTGGAAGAAGTCAGATTTATGTTGAACCGTCAGTCACCTGTCCGCATCCTGTACAGTGGATTAAAGGGACCTGTCCGCATCCTGTACAGTGGATTAAATCAAATCAAATCAAATGTATTTATATAGCCCTTCGTATATCAGCTGAAATCTCAAAGTGCTGTACAGAAACCCAGCCTAAAACCCCAAACAGCAAGCAATGCATGTGAAAGAGGCACGGTGGCTAGGAAAAACTCCCCAGGAAAAACTCCCTAGAAAGGCCAAAAACCTAGGAAGAAACCTAGAGAGGAACCAGGCTATGAGGGGTGGCCAGTCCTCTTCTGGCTGTGCCGGGTGGATATTATAACAGAACATGGTCAAGATGTTAAAATGTTCATAAATGACCAGCATGGTCAAATAATAATAGTCATTGTAGTTGTCGAGGGTGCAACAAGCACGTCCGGTGAACAGGTCAGGGTTCCGTAGCCGCAGGCAGAACAGTTGAAACTGGAGCAGCAGCATGGCCAGGTGGACTGGGGACAGCAAGGAGTCATCATGCCAGGTAGTCCTGAGGCATGGTCCTAGGGCTCAGGTCCTCCGAGAGAGAGAAAGAAAGAGAGAATTAGAGAGAATTAGAGAGAGCATATTTAAATTCACACAGGACACCGGATAAGACAAGAGAATACTCCAGATGAAACAGACTGACCCTAGCCCCCCGGCACATAAACTACTGCAGCATAAATACTGGAGGCTGAGACAGGAGGGATCAGAAGACACTGTGGCCCCATCCGATGATACCCCCAGACAGGGCCAAACAGGCAGGATATAACCCCACCCACTTTGCCAAAGCACAGCCCCCACACCACTAGAGGGATGTCTACAACCACCAACTTACCGTCCAAAGACAAGGCCGAGTATAGCCCACAAAAATCTCCGCCATGGCATAACCCAAGGGGGGGCACCAACCCAGACAGGAAGACCACGTCAGTGACTCAACCCACTCAAGTGACGCACCCCTCCCATGGACGGCATGGAAGAACACCAGTAAGTCAGTGACTCAGCCCCTGTAATAGGGTTAGAGGCAGAGAATCCCAGTGGGAAGAGGGGAACCGGCAAGGCAGAGACAGCAAGGGCGGTTCGTTGCTCCAGCCTTTCCGTTCACCTTCACACTCCTGGGCCAGACTACACTTAATCATAGGACCTACTGAAGAGATAAGTCTTCAGTAAAGACTTAAAGGTTGAGACTGAGTCTGCGTCTCTCACATGGGTAGGCAGACTATTCCATAAAAATGGAGCTCTATAGGAGAAAGCCCTACCTCCAGCCGTTTGCTTAGAAATTCTAGGGACAATTAGGAGGCCTGCGTCTTGTGACCGTAGCGTACGTATAGGTATGTACGGCAGGACCAAATCGGAAAGATAGGTAGGAGCAAGCCCATGTAATGCTTTGTAGGTTAGCAGTAAAACCTTGAAATCAGCCCTTGCCTTAACAGGAAGCCAGTGTAGGGAAGCTAGCACTGGAGTAATATGATCAATTTTTTTGGTTCTAGTCAGGATTCTAGCAGCCGTATTTAGCACTAACTGAAGTTTGTTTAGTGCTTTATCCGGTTAGCCGGAAAGTAGAGCATTGCAGTAGTCCAGCCTAGAAGTAACAAAAGCATGGATTAATTTTTCTGAGCCATTTTTGGACAGAAAGTTTCTGATTTTTGCAATGTTACGTAGATGGAAAAAAGCTGTCCTTGAAACAGTCTTGATATGTTCTTCAAAAGAGAGATCAGGGTCCAGAGTAACACCGAGGTCCTTCACAGTTTTATTTGAGACGACTGTACAACCATCCAGATTAATTGTCAGATTGAACAGAAGATCTCTTTGTTTCTTGGGACCTAGAACAAGCATCTCTGTTTTGTCCGAGTTTAAAAGTAGAAAGTTTGCAGCCATCCACTTCCTTATGTCTGAAACACAGGCTTCTAGCGAGGGCAATTTTGGAGCTTCACCATGTTTCATTGAAATGTACAGCTGTGTGTCGTCCGCATAGCAGTGAAATTTAACATTATGTTTTCGAATGACATCCCCAAGAGGTAAAATATATAGTGAAAACAATAGTGGTCCTAAAACGGAACCTTGAGGAACACCGAAATTTACAATTGATTTGTCAGAGGACAAACCATTCACAGAGACAAACTGATATCTTTCCGACAGATAAGATCTAAACCAGGCCAGAACTTGTCCATGTAGACCAATTTGGGTTTCCAATCTCTCCAAAAGAATGTGGTGATCGATGGTATCAAAAGCGGCACTAAGATCTAGGAGCATGAGGACAGATGCAGAGCCTCGGTCTGACGTCATTAAAAGGTCATTTACCACCTTCACAAGTGCAGTCTCAGTGCTATGATGGGGTCTAAAACCAGACTGAAGCGTTTCGTATACATTGTTTGTCTTCAGGAAGGCAGTGAGTTGCTGGGCAACAGCTTTTTCAAAATTTTTTGAGAGGAATGGAAGATTCGATATAGGCCGATAGTTTTTTATAATTTCTGGGTCAAGATTCGGCTTTTTCAAGAGAGGCTTTATTACTGCCACTTTTAGTGAGCTTGGTACACATCCGGTGGATAGAGAGCCGTTTATTATGTTCAACATAGGAGGGCCAAGCACAGGAAGCAGCTCTTTCAGTAGTTTAGTTGGAATAGGGTCCAGTATGCAGCTTGAGGGTTTGGAGGCCATGATTATTTTCATCATTGTGTCAAGAGATATAGTACTAAAACACTTTAGTATCTCCCTTGATCCTAGGTCCTGGCAGAGTTGTGCAGACTCAGGACAATGGAGCTTTGGAGGAATACCCAGATTTAAAGAGGAGTCCGTAATTTGCTTTCTAATGATCATGATCTTTTCCTCAAAGAAGTTCATAAATGTATTACTGCTGAAGTGAAAGCCATCCTCCATTTGCGAATGCTGCTTTTTAGTTAGCTTTGCAACAGTATCAATTTTTTTTTTCGGATTGTTCTTATTTTCCTCAATTAAGTTGGAAAAATAGGATGATCGAGCAGCAGTGAGGGCTCTTCGATACTGCACGGTACTGTCTTTCCAAGCTAGTCGGAAGACTTCCAGTTTGGTGTGGCGCCATTTCCGTTCTAATTTTCTGGAAGCTTGCTTCAGAGCTCGTGTATTTTCTGTATACCAGGGAGCTAGTTTCTTATGACAGATGTTTTTAATTTTTAGTGGTGCAACTGCATCTAGGGTATTGCGCAAGGTTAAATTGAGTTCCTCGGTTAGGTGGTTAACTGATTTTTGTCCTCTGACGTCCTTGGGTAGGCAGAGGGAGTCTGGAAGGGCATCAAGGAATCTTTGGGTTGTCTGAGAATTTATAGCACAACTTTTAATGCTCCTTGGTTGGGGTCTGAGCAGATTATTTGTTGCAATTGTAAACGCGATAAAATGGTGGTCCGATAATCCAGGATTATGAGGAAAAACATTTAGGTCCACAACATTTATTCCATGGGACAAAACTAGGTCCGGAGTATGACTGTGGCTGTGAGTAGGTCCAGAGACATGTTGGACAAAACCCACTGAGTCGATGATGGCTCCGAAAGCCTTTTGGAGTGGGTCTGTGGACTTTTCCATGTGAATGTTAAAGTCACCAAAAATTAGAATATTATCTGCTATGACTACAAGATCCGATAGGAATTCAGGGAACTCGGTGAGGAACACTGCATATGGCCCAGGAGGCCTGTAAACAGTAGCTATAAAAAGTGAGTGAGTAGGCTGCATAGATTTCATGACTAGAAGCTCAAAAGACGAAAACGTCATTGTTTTTTTTTTTGTAAATTGAAATTTGCTATCGTAGATGTTAGCAACACCTCCGCCTTTGCCGGATGCACGGGGGGTATGGTCACTAGTGTAACCAGGAGGTGAGGCCTCATTTAACACAGTAAATTCATCAGGCTTAAGCCATGTTTCAGTCAGGCCAATCACATCAAGATTATGATCAGTGATTAGTTCATTGACTATAACTGCCTTGGAAGTGAGGGATCTAACATTAAGTAACCCAATTTTGAGATGTGAAGTATCACAATCTCTTTCAATAATGGCAGGAATGGAGGAGGTCTTTATACTAGTGAGATTACTAAAGCGAACACCGCCATTTTTAATTTTGCCCAACCTAGGTCAAGGCACAGACACGGTCTCAATGGGAAAAGCTGAGCTGAAAGTGACCTGTCCGCATCCTGTACAGTGGATTAAAGAGACCTGTCCACATCCTGTACAGTGGATTAAAGGGACCTGTCCACATCCTGTACAGTGGATTAAAGAGACCTGTCCACATCCTGTACAGTGGATTAAAGTGACCTGTCCGCATCCTGTACAGTGGATTAAAGTGACCTGTCCACATCCTGTACAGTGGATTAAAGTGACCTGTCCGCATCCTGTACAGTGGATTAAAGAGACCTGTCCGCATCCTGTACAGTGGATTAAAGGGACCTGTCCACATCCTGTACAGTGGATTAAAGGGACCTGTCCACATCCTGTACAGTGGATTAAAGGGACCTGTCCGCATCCTGTACAGTGGATTAAAGTGACCTGTCCACATCCTGTACAGTGGATTAAAGTGACCTGTCCGCATCCTGTACAGTGGATTAAAGGGACCTGTCCGCATCCTGTACAGTGGATTAAAGGGACCTGTCCTCATCCTGTACAGTGGATTAAATCACCTGTCCACATCCTGTACAGTGGATTAAAGTGACCTGTCCACATCCTGTACAGTGGATTAAAGTGACCTGTCCACATCCTGTACAGTGGATTAAAGTGACCTGTCCACATCCTGTACAGTGGATTAAAGTGAGCAATAAGAAATCAATCTCTGCCTGTTTTTGTTTTGGTGAGTGGCGTAACTACTTTCTATACTCGAGAATTAGTCATATTGGAAGTTTTTCTTGGTAAGCCATTCTTGTGTTTACTGTAGAGTTGTTTTAATGTTTAAATGTGTCAGAGCAGACACGGCAGCTGTCTCGAGGTCTCGGTCTGTGAAATGAACAGGCGTTTATGGTTTTAACTGACAACAAAGGCCACGGTAAAGCAGGAGCTTCCATTCAAGGCCGCACGCCACCTAACCTATGAAGCAGGCGTTAAACAAACACCTGAAAATAGATCCCCTACATACTGGTCTTCACCAATGATGTGTATAAACCCTGGATGACAGATTGGGGGCGTTGTATTGAAGCCACCACACAGCCATCTTGGTATTCCTGTATTGAAGTACCTGGCAGCCATCTTGGTATTCCTGTATTGAAGTACCTGGCAGCCATCTTGGTATTCCTGTATTGAAGTACCTGGCAGCCACCTTGGTATTCCTGTATTGAAGTACCTGGCAGCCATCTTGGTATTCCTGTATTGCAGCTCCCTGGCAGCCATCTTGGTATTCCTGTATTAAAGTACCTGGCAGCCATCTTGGTATTCCTGTATTGAAGTACCTGGCAGCCATCTTGGTATTCCTGTATTGAAGTACCTGGCAGCCACCTTGGTATTCCTGTATTGAAGTACCTGGCAGCCATCTTGGTATTCCTGTATTGCAGCTCCCTGGCAGCCATCTTGGTATTCCTGTATTAAAGTACCTGGCAGCCATCTTGGTATTCCTGTATTAAAGTACCTGGCAGCCACCTTGGTATTCCTGTATTGAAGTACCTGGCAGCCATCTTGGTATTCCTGTATTGCAGCTCCGTGGCAGCCATCTTGGTATTCCTGTATTAAAGTACCTGGCAGCCATCTTGGTATTCCTGTATTGAAGTACCTGGCAGCCATCTTGGTATTCCTGTATTGCAGCCACCTGGCAGCCGTCTTGGTATTTATTTAGACATTTACATAATGTCTACATTCATTTTAACACGTTTATTATATTACAGACACTTTAATTCGGGCTCCCGAGTGGCGCAGCGGTCTAAGGCACCGCATCTTAGTGCTAGAGGTGTCACTACAGACCCTGGTTCAATTCCAGGCTGTGACTGGGAGTCCCATAGGGCGGCGCACAATTGGCCCAGCGTCGTCCGGGTTTGGCCGGGGTAGGCCGTCAATGTAAATAAGAAGTTGTTCTTAACTGACTTGCCTGGTTACATAAAGGTTAAATAAAACAATTAAAATACTTTAAAAATTATATTATGTGAGCTAAACATACAAATAAAAAATGAAATAATATATATAAAAACATTTTGCTTAAAGCACTTTTTTTTTGTACTAATGTTACTGTCATCATAATTTAAAAAAACATCTGAAATACATATAATTTTATCCTTGAAACATTTAATTGGAATAATGTAGAATTCCATACATTCCTATGAAGGAGTGAGGAGTTCCTACTGAGGAGTTCCAATATGGTCGACAGGTGGCTTCAACGCCTCTCATACACAGCATCAGTCTCCAGGGTTTACGGCATCAGTCTCCAGGGTTTACGGCATCAGTCTCCAGGGTTTACGGCATTGGTCTTGCACTGTTCAACCAATCCAGCAAATGTCGATGAGTAAAATGGGGGTGTCGCTTTGTCGACGTCCACCAAAAGCGGAAGTAGCGCGACAGTCTCTCTTTCCATTTCCCCTGAAAACCGGAACATCCGGCTACATGACACCCTGTCAAGGTAGACATATAGGTCAGATTCCACTGTTTAAACGTTGGCGGATCTTACAGCGCCTGGATAGGTGTTTTTACCTGTCAACTAATCACTTATTGTTATAGCAAGCTGACAGTTGTTGACAGGGTCGATGATGGTTGATGCATCTAGTGGAACAGGACCATACAGCCCTAGAATAAAACGTGATTTCATTGGGATAGGAAAGTGAAAAAGATCAGGCCTATTGAAACCTCGAAACAAAATTACAATCGTTTTTGATAACAAAGATAAATATTGACCACTTTTAGCATGTTTTTTTGTCCATTTTATAAAAAGTGTTTGTGAGGGTGTGTGTCGGATTGTTGAATCTCTGTCCAGGACAAAGGGGGCGTAGTCACCTTTCTCTGACGGCTCAAGCCGCGTACCGTCTGTACCGACGGCAGCGAACCGACCGACTGTCACAATATATAATAAACGGCTTTTTCGTTTCTATCAACTGTTCGGGAATACAGGATTTTCATTCGAGTAAACAACTATTAGATAATGAACGTATTTGTTCGGTAGAGGTTTATTACTTTGATTGTTTGCAAAGATATTGAACAGTTTTAAAGAGAGAGAGAGAGAGAGAGAGAGAGCGCAAATTCCGTGGGATAGATTTATTCATCCTAAACTGTATAAGAACGGTGGTCAATAGGAGGTAAGATTTATGACGCTTAAGTATTTCTGGATGTAAATGTTTCTAGTGTGTGTGTTTGTGTGAACAGTGATTTGGGGAGAGGAGAGTTAAAATAGTGGCTTATAACATTTATTTTCATACTTTATGTTTTCATGAATTCTACAGTATTTGTATCATGGAGGCTAATGCGGTATATCAACTCATAGTCCCTCAACAGTAAACAAACACAGAGAGATCATCCTAAAATGTTCTTTTCTCTCTTTAGTCCTAATTAGCAGTCTTACAGGTTTAGAAGTCTAACAGAAACAGGTGTGACGTAGCATGCGGTCTAAAGCACTGCATCTCAGTGCTAGAGGCATCACTACAGACCTTGGTTCGATTCCAGGCTGTATCACAACTGCCGTGATTGGGAGTCCCATAGGGCGATGCAAAATTGGCCCAGAGTTTGGCCCATCATTGTAAATAATAATTTGTTCTTAACAGACTTCACCTAGTTAAATAAAAGTTTAAAAAAAATATATATACAAATAATAATAAATAAATGCTGATCTTGGGTCTGTTTTAGATTACCCTCACTAATGGTTGAGGGTTAATTGGGGGAGGGGAAACTGTTCTTAGATCTGTACTATGGGGAAACGTCACCCCAGAGCCATGTTGTCGGAGTCTCCTCAACTCTGTAACACCATTCTGTAAATAAGAACTACGTTTCGCCTAGGCAACAGATCTAGGATCGACTTCCCCCAACATCACGATCTTAACCGTTAAACTGACCCAAGATCAGCATCTAGGAGTCACTACACTCTACTCGGACAATAGGTGTGACGTGTGAGAGACCTGTCATGACAACCTGAGGTCAGGGTGATGATTGGAGCGGTGTCCAGGAGAAGAGCCTGTTTTAAAGATAGCTTTAGTGTTACGTCATAATGAACTCTCTGTTCACACACTGGATTTTTACCTTCAGAGAGTTCCAACTGTTCTATATGGGCTTCAGAGAGTTCCAACTGTTCTAAATGGGCTTCAGAGAGTTCCAACTGTTCTAAATGGGCTTCAGAGAGTTCCAACTGTTCTAAATGGGCTTCAGAGAGTTCCAACTGTTCTATATGGGCTTCAGAGAGTTCCAACGGTTCTAAATGGGCTTCAGAGAGTTCCAACTGTTCTAAATGGGCTTCAGAGAGTTCCAACTGTTCTAAATGGGCTTCAGAGAGTTCCAACTGTTCTATATGGGCTTCAGAGAGTTCCAACTGTTCTAAATGGGCTTCAGAGAGTTCCAACTGTTCTAAATGGGCTTCAGAGAGTTCCAACTGTTCTAAATGGGCTTCAGAGAGTTCCAACGGTTCTAAATGGGCTTCAGAGAGTTCCAACGGTTCTAAATGGGCTTCAGAGAGTTCCAACTGTTCTAAATGGGCTTCAGAGAGTTCCAACTGTTCTAAATGGGCTTCAGAGAGTTCCAACTGTTCTAAATGGGCTTCAGAGAGTTCCAACTGTTCTAAATGGGCTTCAGAGAGTTCCAACTGTTCTAAATGGGCTTCAGAGAGTTCCAACTGTTCTATATGGGCTTCAGAGAGTTCCAACTGTTCTAATGGGCTTCAGAGAGTTCCAACTGTTCTAAATGGGCTTCAGAGAGTTCCAACTGTTCTAAATGGGCTTCAGAGAGTTCCAACTGTTCTAAATGGGCTTCAGAGAGTTCCAACTGTTCTAAATGGGCTTCAGAGAGTTCCAACTGTTCTAAATGGGCTTCAGAGAGTTCCAACTGTTCTAAATGGGCTTCAGAGAGTTCCAACTGTTCTAAATGGGCTTCAGAGAGTTCCAACTGTTCTATATGGGCTTCAGAGAGTTCCAACTGTTCTATATGGGCTTCAGAGAGTTCCAACTGTTCTATATGGGCTTCAGAGAGTTCCAACTGTTCTATATGGGCTTCAGAGAGTTCCAACTGTTCTAAATGGGCTTCAGAGAGTTCCAACTGTTCTAAATGGGCTTCAGAGAGTTCCAACTGTTCTAAATGGGCTTCAGAGAGTTCCAACTGTTCTATATGGGCTTCAGAGAGTTCCAACTGTTCTATATGGGCTTCAGAGAGTTCCAACTGTTCTATATGGGCTTCAGAGAGTTCCAACTGTTCAAAATGAGCTTCAGAGAGTTCCAACTGTTCTAAATGGGCTTCAGAGAGTTCCAACTGTTCTATATGGGCTTCAGAGAGTTCCAACTGTTCTATATGGGCTTCAGAGAGTTCCAACGGTTCTAAATGGGCTTCAGAGAGTTCCAACTGTTCTATATGGGCTTCAGAGAGTTCCAACTGTTCTAAATGGGCTTCAGAGACTTCCAACTGTTCTATATGGGCTTCAGAGAGTTCCAACTGTTCTAAATGGGCTTCAGAGAGTTCCAACTGTTCTATATGGGCTTCAGAGAGTTCCAACTGTTCTAAATGGGCTTCAGAGAGTTCCAACTGTTCTAAATGGGCTTCAGAGAGTTCCAACTGTTCTAAATGGGCTTCAGAGAGTTCCAACTGTTCTATATGGGCTTCAGAGAGTTCCAACTGTTCTATATGGGCTTCAGAGAGTTCCAACTGTTCTAAATGGGCTTCAGAGAGTTCCAACTGTTCTAAATGGGCTTCAGAGAGTTCCAACTGTTCTAAATGGGCTTCAGAGAGTTCCAACTGTTCTAAATGGGCTTCAGAGAGTTCCAACTGTTCTATATGGGCTTCAGAGAGTTCCAACTGTTCTAAATGGGCTTCAGAGAGTTCCAACTGTTCTAAATGGGCTTCAGAGAGTTCCAACTGTTCTAAATGGGCTTCAGAGAGTTCCAACTGTTCTAAATGGGCTTCAGAGAGTTCCAACTGTTCTAAATGGGCTTCAGAGAGTTCCAACTGTTCTAAATGGGCTTCAGAGAGTTCCAACTGTTCTAAATGGGCTTCAGAGAGTTCCAACTGTTCTATATGGGCTTCAGAGAGTTCCAACTGTTCTAAATGGGCTTCAGAGAGTTCCAACTGTTCTAAATGGGCTTCAGAGAGTTCCAACTGTTCTAAATGGGCTTCAGAGAGTTCCAACTGTTCTAAATGGGCTTCAGAGAGTTCCAACTGTTCTAAATGGGCTTCAGAGAGTTCCAACTGTTCTAAATGGGCTTCAGAGAGTTCCAACTGTTCTAAATGGGCTTCAGAGTGTTCCAACTGTTCTAAATGGGCTTCAGAGAGTTCCAACTGTTCTAAATGGATTTTAGAGAGTTTGAACTGTGTGTGTGTGTGTGTGTGTGTGTGTGTGTGTGTGTGTGTGTGTGTGTGTGTGTGTGTATACACACTAGTTACAGTATAAACAGTGCTTGCTAAACAGTACAGTGCTATACAGAATTAGGTACTATATCCTACTATGTTAATAAACTGAGCAAAAAAAGAAACGTCCCTTTTTCAGGCCCCTGTCTTTCAAAAGATAATTCATACAAATCCAAATAACTTCACAGATCTTCATTGTAGAGGGTTTAAACATGGTTTCCCATGCTTGTTCAATGAACCACAAACAATTAATGAACATGCACCTGTGGAACGGTCGTTAAGACACTAACAGCTTACAGACGGTAGGCAATTAAGGTCCCAGTTATGGAAACTTAGGACACTAAAGAGGCCTTTCTACTGACTCTGAAAATAACCAAAGAAAGATGCCCAGGGTCCCTGCTCACCTGCGTGAACATGCCTTAGGCATGCTGCAAGGAGGCATGAGGACTGCAGATGTGGCCAGGGCAATAAATTGCAATGTCCGCGTACTGTGAGACGCCTAAGACAGCGCTACAGGGAGACAGGACGGACAGCTGATCGTCCTCGCAGTGGCAGACCATGTGTAACAACACCTGCACAGGATCGGTACATCCGAACATCACACCTGCGGGACAGGTACAGGTTGGCAGCAACAACTGCCCGAGTTACACCAGGAACGCACAATCCCTCCATCAGTGCTCAGACTGTCCGCAATAGGCTGAGAGAGGCTGGACTGAGGGCTTGTAGGCCTGTTATAAGGCAGGTCCTCACCAGACATCACCGGCAACAACATCGCCTATGTCCACAAACCCACAGTCACTGGACCAGACAGGACTGGCAAAAAGTGCTCTTCATTGACGAGTCGCGGTTTTGTCTCACCAGGGGTGATGGTCGGATTCGCGTTTACCATCAAAGGAATGAGCGTTACACCGAGGCCTGTACTCTGGAGCGGGATCGAGGTGGAGGGTCCGTCATGGTCTGGGGGGTGTGTCACAGCATCATCGGACTGAGCTTGTTGTCATTGCAGGCAATCTCAACACTGTGCGTTACAGGGAAGACATCCTCCTCCCTCATGTGGTACCCTTCCTGCAGGCTCATCCTGACATGACCCTCCAGCATGACAATGCCACCAGCCATACTGCTCGTTCTGTGCGTGATTTCCTGCAAGACAGGAATGTCAGTGTTCTGCCACGGCCAGCGAAGAGCCCGGATCTCAATCCCATTGAGCACGTCTGGGACCTGTTGGATCAGTGGGTGAGGGCTAGGGCCATTCCCCCCAGAAATGTCCGGGAACCTGCAGGTGCCTTGGTGGAAGAGTGGGGTAACATCTCACAGCAAGAACTGGCAAATCTGGTGCAGTCCATGAGGAGGAGATGCACTGCAGTACTTAATGCAGCTGGTGGCCACACCAGATACTGACTGTTACTTTTGATTTTGACCCCCCCTTTGTTCAGGGACACATTATTCCATTTCTGTTAGTCACATGTCTGTGGAACTTGTTCAGTTTATGTCTCAGTTGTTGAATCTTGTTATGTTCATACAAATATTTACACATGTTAAGTTTGCTGAAAATAAACGCAGTTGACAGTGAGAGGACGTTTCTTTTTTTGCTGAGTTTACATCTCTGATATACTGCATATACTGTCTTTATATATATATATCTGATATACTGTATATATATATATATGTCTGATATACTATATCCTACTATGGTACTATATCCTACTATGGTACTATATCCTACTATGGTACTATATTCTACAATGGTACTATATCCTACTATGGTACTATATCCTACTATGGTACTATATCTGGTACTATATCCTACTATGGTACTATATCCTACTATGGTACTATATATGGTACTATATCCTACTATGGTACTATATCCTACTATGGTACTATATCTGGTACTATATCCTACTATGGTACTATATCCTACTATGGTACTATATCCTACTATGGTACTATGTATGGTACTATATCCTACGATGGTACTATATCCTACGATGGTACTATATCCTACGATGGTACTATATCCTACTATGGTACTATATCCTACTGTGGTACTATATCCTACTATGGTACTATATCCTACTATGGTACTATATTCTACTATGGTACTATATTAGACTATGGTACTATATCCTACTATGGTACTATATCCTACTATGGTACTATATCCTACTATGGTACTATATCCTACTATATTCTACTATGGTACTATATCCTACTATGGTAATATATCCTACTATGGTAATATATCCTACTATGGTACTATATCCTACTATGGTACTATATCCTACTATATCCTACTATGGTACTATATCCTACTATGGTACTATATCCTACTATGGTACTATATCCTACTATGGTACTATATCTGGTACTATATCCTACTATGGTACTATATCCTACTATGGTACTATATCCTACTATGGTAATATATCCTACGATGGTACTATATCCTACTATGGTTCTATAGCACACACACACACACACACACACACACAAAGACACACAGGAAATGACTACACACAGCCAGATTATCAGAGACATAGGAAATGACTAGTAAATCCCTCAGACGGCCTCATCAAACCCCCTGCCCTGTCTGCCCTGTACACACACACGGATTATCATCGCAGATGGTGAGAGGGGATTGTGAAGTGATTCTCCCCTGTCACCCGACGACACTGCAGGAACGGGCTGTGTGTGTGTGTGTGTGTGTGTGTGTAATACATCTGCACAGTCTGTCTGTGACACAGGATTGCACGTTGATGTCACACAACATGACAACGGCTTGTTATCGACATGTACTATGGCCAACCTGGCAACGTCATGTAAAAAATACACAACCTGGCAACCGACCCCCAGATGGGCGGACAGACTGGTAGATATGGAGAATATAAAATCAGTCAGTGTTTACTAAATGGTTGTGTCTCTCCCCCTCTCTCTCTCTCTCCCTCCCTCTCTCTCTCTCTCTCCCTCTCTCTCTCTCCCTCGCCTCTCCCCTCTCTCTCTCTCCCTCCCTCTCTCTCCTCTCTCTCCTACTCTCCCACCCCTCTCTCTCTCTCCTCCCTCTCTCTC
>NC_042964.1:1136139-1139330 GCF_901001165.1 Salmo trutta | reverse complement strand
ACTACAGGGCCAACTACAGGAGAGAAACACAGTTAAACCAACTACAGGGCCAACTACAGGAGAGAGACACAGTTAAACCAACTACAGGACCAACTACAGGAGAGAGACAGTTAAACCAACTACAGGGCCAACTACAGGGCCAACTACAGGAGAGAGACACAGTTAAACCAACTACAGGGCCAACTACAGGGCCAACTACAGGAGAGAAACACAGTTAAACCAACTACAGGGCCAACTACAGGAGAGAAACACAGTCATACCAACTACAGGGCCAACTAGAGGAGAGAGAAACAGTCATACCAACTACAGGACCAACTACAGGGCCAACTACAGGAGAGACACAGTTAAACCAACTACAGTGCCAACTACAGGAGAGAAACAGTTAAACCAACTACAGGGCCAACTACAGGGCCAACTACAGGACCAACTACAGGAGAGAAACAGTTAAACCAACTAAAGGGCCAACTACAGGGCCAACTACAGGACCAACTACAGGGCCAACTACAGGGCCAACTACAGGAGAGAAACAGTTAAACCAACTACAGGGCCAACTACAGGAGAGAAACACAGTCATACCAACTACAGGACCAACTACAGGAGAGAGAAACACAGTTAACCAACTACAGGGCCAACTACAGGGCCAACTACAGGAGAGAAACACCGTTAAACTAACTACAGGGCCAACTACAGGACCAACTACAGGAGAGAAACACAGTTAAACCAACTACAGGACCAACTACAGGAGAGAGACAGTTAAACCAACTACAGGGCCAACTACAGGAGAGAGACAGTTAAACCAACTACAGGACCAACTACAGGAGAGAAACACAGTTAAACCAACTACAGGGCCAACTACAGGAGAGAAACACAGTTAAACCAACTACAGGGCCAACTACAGGAGAGAAACACAGTTAAACCAACTACAGGGCCAACTACAGGACCAACTACAGGAGAGAGACAGTTAAACCAACTACAGGGCCAACTACAGGGCCAACTAAAGGAGAGAAACACAGTTAAACCAACTACAGGAGAGAGACAGTTAAACCAACTACAGGACCAACTACAGGAGAGAGACAGTTAAACCAACTACAGGGCCAACTACAGGGCCAACTACAGGAGAGAAACATAGTTAAACCAACTACAGGGCCAACTACAGGGCCAACTACAGGGCCAACTACAGGGCCAACTACAGGACCAACTACAGGGCCAACTACAGGAGAGAAACACAGTCATACCAACTACAGGACCAATTACAGGGCCAACTACAGGAGAGACACAGTTAAACCAACTACAGTGCCAACTACAGGAGAGAAACAGTTAAACCAACTACAGGGCCAACTACAGGGCCAACTACAGGGCCAACTACAGGAGAGAAACAGTTAAACCAACTACAGGGCCAACTACAGGGCCAACTACAGGAGAAACAGTTAAACCAACTACAGGGCCAACTACAGGGCCAACTACAGGGCCAACTACAGGAGAGAAACAGTTAAACCAACTACAGGGCCAACTACAGGAGAGAACCACAGTCATACCAACTACAGGACCAACTACAGGAGAGAGAAACACAGTTAAACCAACTACAGGGCCAACTACAGGGCCAACTACAGGAGAGAAACAGTTAAACCAACTACAGGGCCAACTACAGGAGAGAAACACAGTTATACCAACTACAGGACCAACTACAGGAGAGAGAAACACAGTTAAACCAACTACAGGGCAACTACAGGGCCAACTACAGGAGAGAAACACCGTTAAACCAACTACAGGGCCAACTACAGGAGAGAAACACAGTCATATCAACTACAGGACCAAATACAGGACCAACTACAGGAGAGAGACAGTTAACCAACTACAGGGCCAACTACAGGGCCAACTACAGGAGAGAGACAGTTAAACCAACTACAGGGCCAACTACAGGAGAGAGACAGTTAAACCAACTACAGGGCCAACTACAGGAGAGAAACACAGTCATACCAACTACAGTGCCAACTACAGGAGAGAAACAGTTAAACCAACTACAGGGCCAACTACAGGGCCAACTACAGGGCCAACTACAGGAGAGAAACAGTTAAACCAACTACAGGGCCAACTACAGGGCCAACTACAGGAGAAACAGTTAAACCAACTACAGGGCCAACTACAGGACCAACTACAGGAGAGAAACACAGTTAAACCAACTACAGTGCCAACTACAGGAGAGAAACAGTTAAACCAACTACAGGGCCAACTACAGGGCCAACTACAGGGCCAACTACAGGGCCAACTACAGGGCCAACTACAGGAGAGAAACAGTTAAACCAACTACAGGGCCAACTACAGGAGAGAAACACAGTCATACCAACTACAGGACCAACTACAGGAGAGAGAAACACAGTTAAACCAACTACAGGGCCAACTACAGTGCCAACTACAGGAGAGAAACAGTTAAACCAACTACAGGGCCAACTACAGGAGAGAAACACAGTCATACCAACTACAGGACCAACTACAGGAGAGAGAAACACAGTTAAACCAACTACAGGGCCAACTACAGGGCCAACTACAGGGCCAACTACAGGAGAGAAACACCGTTAAACCAACTACAGGGCCAACTACAGGAGAGAGAAACACAGTTAAACCAACTACAGGGCCAACTACAGGGCCAAATACAGGACCAACTACAGGAGAGAGACAGTTAAACCAACTACAGGGCCAACTACAGGGCCAACTACAGGAGAGAGACAGTTAAACCAACTACAGGGCCAACTACAGGGCCAACTACAGGAGAGAGACAGTTACACCAATTACAGGGCCAACTACAAGGCCAACTACAGGAGAGAGACAGTTGAACCAACTACAGGACCAACTACAGGAGAGAAACACAGTTAAACCAACTACAGGGCCAACTACAGGAGAGAAACACAGTTAAACCAACTACAGGGCCAACTACAGGAGAGAAACACAGTCATACCAACTACAGGACCAACTACAGGACCAACTACAGGAGAGAGAAACACAGTTAAACCAACTACAGGGCCAACTACAGGAGAGAGACACAGTTAAACCAACTACAGGGCCAACTACAGGAGAGAGACACAGTTAAACCAACTACAGGGCCAACTACAGGAGAGAAACACAGTCATACCAACTACAGGACCAACTACAGGACCAACTACAGGAGAGAAACACAGTTAAACCAACTACAGGGC
>NC_042964.1:1081139-1128639 GCF_901001165.1 Salmo trutta | reverse complement strand
TCTGCTTCCCACAGTAACTGAATAACTGTTCAATATACCAGACTTTCTGCTTCCCACAGTAACTGTTCAATATACCAGACTTTCTGCTTCCCACAGTAACTGTTCAATATACCAGACTTTCTGCTCCCCACAGTAACTGTTCAATATACCAGACTTTCTGCTTCCCACAGTAACTGAATAACTGTTCAATATACCAGACTTTCTGCTTCCCACAGTAACTGTTCAATATACCAGACTTTCTGCTCCCCACAGTAACTGAATAACTGTTCAATATACCAGACTTTCTGCTCCCCACAGTACCTGAATAACTGTTCAATATACCAGACTTTCTGCTCCCCACAGTAACTGTTCAATATACCAGACTTTCTGCTCCCCACAGTAACTGTTCAATATACCAGACTTTCTGCTTCCCACAGTAACTGTTCAATATACCAGACTTTCTGCTCCCCACAGTCACTGAATAACTGTTCAATATACCAGACTTTCTGCTTCCCACAGTAACTGTTCAATATACCAGACTTTCTGCTTCCCACAGTCACTGAATAACTGTTCAATATACCAGACTTTCTGCTCCCCACAGTAACTGTTCAATATACCAGACTTTCTGCTCCCCACAGTAGCTGAATAACTGTTCAATATATCAGACTTTCTGCTTCCCACAGTACCTGAATAACTGTTCAATATACCAGACTTTCTGCTTCCCACAGTAACTGTTCAATATACCAGACGTTCTGCTTCCCACAGTAACTGAATAACTGTTCAATATACCAGACTTTCTGCTTCCCACAGTAACTGTTCAATATACCAGACTTTCTGCTTCCCACAGTAACTGTTCAATATACCAGACTTTCTGCTTCCCACAGTCACTGAATAACTGTTCAATATACCAGACTTTCTGCTTCCCACAGTCACTGAAACCTGTTCAATATACCAGACTTTCTGCTTCCAACAGTCACTGAATAACTGTTCAATATACCAGACTTTCTGCTCCCCACAGTAACTGTTCAATATACCAGACTTTCTGCTCCCCACAGTACCTGAATAACTGTTCAATATACCAGACTTTCTGCTTCCCACAGTAACTGTTCAATATACCAGACTTTCTGCTTCCCACAGTCACTGAATAACTGTTCAATATACCAGACTTTCTGCTTCCCACAGTCACTGAATAACTGTTCAATATACCAGACTTTCTGCTTCCCACAGTCACTGAAACCTGTTCAATATACCAGACTTTCTGCTTCCCACAGTCACTGAAACCTGTTCAATATACCAGACTTTCTGCTTCCCACAGTCACTGAAACCTGTTCAATATACCAGACTTTCTGCTTCCCAAAGGAACTGTTCAATATACCAGACTTTCTGCTTCCCACAGTCACTGAAACCTGTTCAATATACCAGACTTTCTGCTCCCCACAGTAGCTGTTCAATATACCAGACTTTCTGCTCCCCACAGTAACTGAATAACTGTTCAATATACCAGACTTTCTGCTCCCCACAGTCACTGAATAACTGTTCAAAATACCAGACTTTCTGCTTCCCACAGTAACTGTTCAATATACCAGACTTTCTGCTTCCCACAGTAACTGTTCAATATACCAGACTTTCTGCTTCCCACAGTAACTGTTCAATATACCAGACTTTCTGCTTCCCACAGTAACTGTTCAATATACCAGACTTTCTGCTTCCCACAGTCACTGAATAACTGTTCAATATACCAGACTTTCCGCTTCCCACAGTCACTGAATAACTGTTCAATATACCAGACTTTCTGCTTCCCACAGTGACTGAAACCTGTTCAATATACCAGACTTTCTGCTTCCCATAGTACCTGAATAACTGTTCAATATACCAGACTTTCTGCTTCCCACAGTCACTGAATAACTGTTCAATATACCAGACTTTCTGCTTCCCACAGTAACTGTTCAATATACCAGACTTTCTGCTTCCCACAGTAACTGTTCAATATACCAGACTTTCTGCTTCCCACAGTCACTGAAAAACTGTTCAATATACCAGACTTTCTGCTTCCCACAGTAACTGTTCAATATACCAGACTTTCTGCTTCCCACAGTCACTGAATAACTGTTCAATATACCAGACTTTCTGCTTCCCACAGTAACTGTTCAATATACCAGACTTTCTGCTTCCCACAGTAACTGTTCAATATACCAGACTTTCTGCTTCCCACAGTAACTGTTCAATATACCAGACTTTCTGCTTCACACAGTACCCGAATAACTGTTCAATATACCAGACTTTCTGCTCCCCACAGTAACTGTTCAATATACCAGACTTTCTGCTTCCCACAGTAACTGTTCAATATACCAGACTTTCTGCTTCCCACAGTAACTGTTCAATATACCAGACTTTCTGCTTCCCACAGTAACTGTTCAATATACCAGACTTTCTGCTTCCCACAGTCACTGAAACCTGTTCAATATACCAGACTTTCTGCTTCCCACAGTCACTGAAACCTGTTCAATATACCAGACTTTCTGCTTCCCACAGGAACTGTTCAATATATCAGACTTTCTGCTTCCCACAGTCACTGAAACCTGTTCAATATACCAGACTTTCTGCTTCCCACAGTCACTGTTCAATATACCAGACTTTCTGCTTCCCACAGTAGCTGTTCAATATACCAGACTTTCTGCTCCCCACAGTCACTGAATAACTGTTCAATATACCAGACTTTCTGCTTCCCACAGTAACTGTTCAATATACCAGACTTTCTGCTCCCCACAGTCACTGAAAAACTGTTCAATATACCAGACTTTCTGCTTCCCACAGTCACTGTTCAATATACCAGACTTTCTGCTCCCCACAGTACCTGTTCAATATACCAGACTTTCTGCTTCCCACAGTGACTGAATAACTGTTCAATATACCAGACTTTCTGCTTCCCACAGTAACTGAATAACTGTTCAATATACCAGACTTTCTGCTTCCCACAGTAACTGTTCAATATACCAGACTTTCTGCTTCCCACAGTCACTGAATAACTGTTCAATATACCAGACTTTCTGCTTCCCACAGTGACTGAAACCTGTTCAATATACCAGACTTTCTGCTTCCCACAGTGACTGAAACCTGTTCAATATACCAGACTTTCTGCTTCCCACAGTCACTGAATAACTGTTCAATATACCAGACCTTCTGCTTCCCACAGTCACTGAATAACTGTTCAATATACCAGACCTTCTGCTTCCCACAGTAACTGAATAACTGTTCAATATACCAGACTTTCTGCTTCCCACAGTGACTGTTCAATATACCAGACTTTCTGCTTCCCACAGTAACTGAATAACTGTTCAATATACCAGACTTTCTGCTCCCCACAGTAACTAAATAACTGTTCAATATACCAGACTTTCGGCTTCCCACAGTCACTGAAACCTGTTCAATATACCAGACTTTCTGCTTCCCACAGTCACTGAAACCTGTTCAATATACCAGACTTTCTGCTTCCCACAGGAACTGTTCAATATATCAGACTTTCTGCTTCCCACAGTAACTGTTCAATATACCAGACTTTCTGCTTCCCACAGTAACTGTTCAATATACCAGACTTTCTGCTTCCCACAGTCACTGAATAACTGTTCAATATACCAGACTTTCTGCTTCCCACAGTAACTGTTCAATATACCAGACTTTCTGCTTCCCACAGTCACTGTTCAATATACCAGACTTTCTGCTTCCCACAGTAACTGAATAACTGTTCAATATACCAGACTTTCTGCTCCCCACAGTAACTGAATAACTGTTCAATATACCAGAATTTCTGCTTCCCACAGTAACTGAATAACTGTTCAATATACCAGACTTTCTGCTTCCCACAGTAACTGTTCAATATACCAGACTTTCTGCTTCCCACAGTCACTGAATAACTGTTCAATATACCAGACTTTCTGCTTCCCACAGTGACTGAAACCTGTTCAATATACCAGACTTTCTGCTTCCCACAGTCACTGAAACCTGTTCAATATACCAGACTTTCTGCTTCCCACAGTCACTGAATAACTGTTCAATATACCAGACCTTCTGCTTCCCACAGTCACTGAATAACTGTTCAATATACCAGACTTTCTGCTTCCCACAGTCACTAAATAACTGTTCAATATACCAGACTTTCTGCTCCCCACAGTAACTGTTCAATATACCAGACTTTCTGCTTCCCACAGTAACTGTTCAATATACCAGACTTTCTGCTTCCCACAGTCACTGAATAACTGTTCAATATACCAGACTTTCTGCTTCCCACAGTAACTGTTCAATATACCAGACTTTCTGCTTCCCACAGTAACTGAATAAATGGAGCTGATATGACTCAAACTAGAGACGGAATTATATGGAGTGTTTTACCTGAGTCTCTGTGTGTGTGTGTGTGTGTGTGTGTGTGTGTGTGTGTGTGTGTGTGTGTGTTACCTGAGAGTGTGCGTGTGTTACCTAGGTGTGTGTTACCTAGGTGTGTGTGTGTGTGTGTTACCTAGGTGTGTGTGTGTGTTACCTAGGTGTGTGTGTGTGTGTGTTACCTGAGGTAGGTGGAACCTTTGCAGTGTTTCTTGCCTGAAGGGAAAGGCCTGATGTCTGGTCCATGGTCCAACTTCCTCTTCATCTGATAGAGAGAGAGAGATGGAGGAATGAGAGAGAGAGAGATGGAGGAATGAGAGAGAGAGAGAGAGAGAGGGAGAGAGAGAGAGAGAGAGAGATGGAGGAATGAGAGAGAGAGAGAGAGAGAGAGATGGAGGAATGAGAGAGAGAGAGATGGAGGAATGAGAGAGAGAGACAGAGAGAGAGAGAGGGAGAGGTTGTTAAGACACTATTTTCTATATTGACAGTAAAACCAGGAACCAGCATACACACCCATCTCCATCATACGGCCTTTAGACAGACAGACAGACACACACACACACACACACACACACACACAACCCTAACAAAACCACAAACAGAATCCAAGTGTAACCCAACCAGTCAGTCTGTTTCCAGTCGCCCTGGAACGACCAGGCACTGCTCTGGGGTACAGAAAGAGAGAGGAGAGGATAACCACAAACAAACTGCTTTAACACTCTGACCAGAAAACAGAAAGAAAACAGCTATGAGCTGAACTTAACAGTCAGTGGAAGAGAGGACAGTAGCATGAGACACTATGAGCTGAATTTAAGGCAATATTTCTTAAAGTTACAGAAGATAAAACACTTTATCGAAAACCAAATACAAGTGTTGATGAAGTTCCCTGGGGTCTTTAGGTCAGCAGTATTGTTGATATTAGTTCCCTGGGGTGTTTAGGTCAGCAGTATTGTTGATATTAGTTCCCTGGGGTGTTTAGGTCAGCAGTATTGTTGATATTAGTTCCCTGGGGTCTTTAGGTCAGCAGTATCATTGATATGAGTTCCCTGGGGTCTTTAGGTCAGCAGTATTGTTGATATGAGTTCCCTGGGGTCTTTAGGTCAGCAGTATCATTGATATGAGTTCCCTGGGGTCTATAGGTCAGCAGTATTGTTGATGTTAGTTCCCTGGGGTCTTTAGGTCAGCAGTATTGTTGATATGAGTTCCCTGGGGTCTTTAGGTCAGCAGTATTGTTGATATGAGTTCCCTGGGGTCTATAGGTCAGCAGTATTGTTGATATGAGTTCCCTGGGGTCTTTAGGTCAGCAGTATTGTTGATATGAGTTCCCTGGGGTCTTTAGGTCAGCAGTATTGTTGATATGAGTTCCTTGGGGTCTTTAGGTCAGCAGTATTGTTGATATTAGTTCCCTGGGGTCTATAGGTCAGCAGTATTGTTGATATGAGTTCCCTGGGGTCTATAGGTCAGCAGTATTGTTGATATGAGTTCCCTGGGGTCTTTAGGTCAGCAGTATTGTTGATATTAGTTCCCTGGGGTCTATAGGTCAGCAGTATTGTTGATATGAGTTCCCTGGGGTCTTTAGGTCAGCAGTATTGTTGATATGAGTTCCCTGGGGTCTTTAGGTCAGCAGTATTGTTGATATTAGTTCCCTGGGGTCTTTAGGTCAGCAGTATTGTTGATATTAGTTCCCTGGGGTCTTTAGGTCAGCAGTATTGTTGATATTAGTTCCCTGGGGTCTATAGGTCAGCAGTATTGTTGATATGAGTTCCCTGGGGTCTTTAGGTCAGCAGTATTGTTGATATGAGTTCCCTGGGGTCTTTAGGTCAGCAGTATTGTTGATATTAGTTCCCTGGGGTCTTTAGGTCAGCAGTATTGTTGATATTAGTTCCCTGGGGTCTATAGGTCAGCAGTATTGTTGATATGAGTTCCTTGGGGTCTTTAGGTCAGCAGTATTGTTGATATTAGTTCCCTGGGGTCTATAGGTCAGCAGTATTGTTGATATGAGTTCCCTGGGGTCTATAGGTCAGCAGTATTGTTGATATGAGTTCCCTGGGGTCTTTAGGTCAGTATCTATGAACTTGACGTTAGTGCTCATGGGTCCTGGATAGAAATGCCCCACAGCAGTGGAAGAATTCAGCTGGAGTTGTCAGGAAAAAAAGAATATACCACTGAGCTCATTATTAACAAACACATTAACCCCCAAGCCAGGTGACACCATACCACTGCTGCCCCATTAACCCCCAAGCCATACCACCGATGCCCCATTAACCCCCAAGCCAGGTGACACCATACCACTGCTGCCCCATTAACCCCCAAGCCAGGTTACACCATACCACCGCTGCCCCATTAACCCCCAAGCCAGGTGACACCATACCACTGCTGCCCCATTAACCCCCAAGCCAGGTGACACCATACCACCGCTGCCCCATTAACCCCCAAACCAGGTGACACCATACTACTGCTGCCCCATTAACCCCCAAGCCAGGTGACACCATACCACCGCTGCCCCATTAACCCCCAAACCAGGTGACACCATACCACTGCTGCCCCATTAACCCCCAAGCCAGGTGACACCATACCACTGCTGCCCCACTAACCCCCAAGCCAGGTGACACCATACCACTGCTGCCCCATTAACCCCCAAGCCAGGTGACACCATACCACTGATGCCCCATTAACCCCCAAGCCATACCACCGCTGCCCCATTAACCCCCAAGCCAGGTGACACCATACCACTGCTGCCTGGGGGCAGGATGCGCATAATGGCATGCACAAGACACATACTGTTGCACCAGGCTGAGGGGGGACTCCCGTTCCTGCGACACACACACGTGTGTGTGTGTGTGTGTGTGTAAAAACACTTTCAGATTGATTTAGCCTAATCAACCGGAACAAAACATTGGTTCTGTCAGCTCACACACTAGCCGTGTGTTCCTTATCTTTTTGTTGTCCCCCAAAGCGGGCTGCAGATCCATTCATTGATTCAGTTCGCCGACACCTTTTCTATAGTAGTCTATAGCGCAGCAGAATACATACACGTACCGCAGCCCCGAGCACAACACAGGACTACATGACTAAATATGGCCATGCAACAATCTTATACATTTACCTTCTGTTAGCTTATATTCTGTAGGCTACATTTCAGAGCGTGTTTTTTTTCCAACGGTAGACTACTTGGAGAGATAAGAGTGAAAAGCTCTCTCTCTCTCACACTCTCTCACACTCTCTCTCACTCTCTCACACTCTCTCACACTCTCTCACACTCTCTCACACACACAGAAGCACCACCACCAACAACAACAACAACAACAAAACCCCAATATACCAGATAAATAACACTACTATACCAGATAAATCACACTAGTATACCAGATAAATCACACTAGTATACCAGATCAATCACACTACTATACCAGATCAATCACACTACTATACCAGATCAATCACACTACTATACCAGATCAATCACACTACTATACCAGATCAATCACACTACTATACCAGATCAATCACACTACTATACCAGATCAATCACACTACTATACCAGATCAATCACACTACTATACCAGATCAATCACACTACTATACCAGATCAATCACACTACTATACCAGATCAATCACACTAGTATACCAGATCAATCACACTAGTATACCAGATCAATCACACTAGTATACAGATAAATCACACTAGTATACAGATAAATCACACTAGTATACAGATAAATCACACCAGTATACAGATAAATCACACCAGTATACAGATAAATCACACCAGTATACAGATAAATCACACTACTATACCAGATAAATCACACTAGTATACCAGATAAATCACACTAGTATACAGATAAATCACACTACTATACCAGATAAATCACACTACTATACCAGATAAATCACACTACTATACCAGATAAATCACACTAGTATACCAGATAAATCACACTAGTATAAAGATAAATCACACTAGTATAAAGATAAATCACACCAGTATAAAGATAAATCACACCAGTATACAGATAAATCACACCAGTATACAGATAAATCACACCAGTATACAGATAAATCACACCAGTATACAGATAAATCACACCAGTATACAGATAAATCACACCAGTATACAGATAAATCACACCAGTATACAGATAAATCACACCAGTATACAGATAAATCACACTAGTATACAGATAAATCACACCAGTATACAGATAAATAACACTACTGTACCAGATAAATCACACTACTATACCAGATCAATCACACTACTATACCAGATAAATCACACTACTATACCAGATAAATCACACTACTATACCAGATAAATCACACTAGTATACCAGATAAATCACACTACTATACCAGATAAATCACACTACTATACCAGATAAATCACACTACTATACCAGATAAATCACACTAGTATACAGATAAATCACACTAGTATAAAGATAAATCACACTAGTATACAGATAAATCACACTAGTATACAGATAAATCACACTACTATACCAGATAAATCACACTAGTATTCAGATAAATCACACTAGTATACAGATAAATCACACTACTATACCAGATAAATAACACTACTATACCAGATAAATCACACTAGTATACAGATAAATCACACCAGTATACAGATAAATCACACTACTATACCAGATAAATCACACTACTATACCAGATAAATCACACTACTATACCAGATAAATCACACTACTATACCAGATAAATCACACTAGTATACAGTAGTAGCAGTTGCTTTAGCCCGGAGAAGGAGAAAAAAAAACCAGCAAATCACTGATTTGAAATCACACTTATAAAATGCCAGGTATAAAAAAAGAGGAACCGGTGCATTAAAAAATAAAAATATAAAATATGACCCCGCCACTCACTTTATAGAAGATGTGCTTCAACGTGCCGTAGAAACCCATCGTGATTGTATTCCTGCTATATAACGCCCTTCTGCTCTTCCCGGTAGCACAAATTCACAGACAGTGCGGTAGTTAGATAGATGGGTAGTACTCTTCTTGTCCGAAGGTAAAATTCTCCCTCCTCTCTCTCTCCTTCAGTTAGATCCAACACTATGCATCGTTGCCTGCTGCTACGGACAACGCGAACGGGAAGCTCGGAGAGTTAGCTGCGTTAGCCTAGTTAGCTAGGTAGTCATTTAAAAAAGCGCAGAGAGAGACGGAGGTTAGTCCATCCAGCGAGGCAGCTCTTCACACGGACTGCCAAGCCTACCGGGGGACAACCAGCTTAGTCAGCCGGAGAGGAATGCCGGGAGGGAGGGAGGGAGGGAGGGAGGCGGAGAGAGAGAAAAGGGCAACCAGTGAAGAACAAACACCATTGTAAATACAACCCATATTTACATGTATTTATTTTCCCTATTTGTACTTTAACTATTTGCACATCATTACAACACTGTACATAGCCATAGTAGTACACTGAACAACAATATAAACGCATCATGTAAAGTGTTGGTCCCATGTTTGATGAGCTGAAATAAAAGATCCCAGAAATGTTCCACACGCACAAAAATGGTGATCTCTCAAATTTTGTGCACACATTTTCTCTGCCAAGATAATCCATCCACCTGACAGGTGTGGCATATCAAGAAGCTGATTAAACAGCACACTCGTTACACAGGTGCACTTTGTGCTGGGGACATTAAACCACCACTAAAATGTGCAGTTTTGTCACAACAAGACGTCTCAAGTTTTGAGGGAGCGTGCAATTTGCATGCTGACTGCAGGAATGTCCACCAGAGCTATTGCCAGAGAATCGAATGTCCATTTCTCTACCATAAGCCACCTCCAACATGTTTTTAGAGAATTTGGCAGAACAGTGAATTTGGAAAGTTTTCAGACCCCTGGACTTTTCCCACAAGTTTTTGCATTGCTGTCTTATTCTAACATGCCACTCCTCAGTAAAAGGAACATGACAGCCTGCTTGGAGTTTGCCAAAAGGCACCTAAAGACTCTCAGACCATCAGAAACAAGATTCTCTGGTCTGTTGAAATCAAGATTGAACTCTTTGGCCTGAATGCCAAGTGTCACGTCTGGAGGAAACCTGGCACCATCCCTACGGTGAAGCATGGTGGTGGCAGCATTATACTGTGGGGATGTTTTTCAGTGGCAGGGACTGGGAGACGAGTCAGGATCGAGAGAAAGATGAACGGAGCAAAGTACAGAGAGATCCTTGATGAAAACCTGCTCCAGAGCGCTCAGGACCTCTGACTGGAGCAAAGGTTCACCTTCCAACAGGACAAAGACCCTAAGTACACAGCCAAGACAACACAGGAGTGGCTTCGGGACAAGGATATGAACAGATATAGCCCTTGGTTCACTCCAGACTTGACCAGCACAAAAACAACCTGTTGCGTTCTGCACCAGCTTCGAAAAGTCCCCGCAATATGCAACTTTTCAGGGAAGTCAGGAACCAATACACACAGTCAGATTGAAAAAGCTAGCATTTGCTTTCATAACAGAAATTTGCATCCTGCAGCACCAATTCCAAAATGTTTTGAGACACTGTAAAGTCCATGGAGAATAAGAGTACCTCCTCCCAGCTGCCCACTGCACTGAGGCTAGGAAACACTGTCACCACTGAAAAATCCACAATAATAGAGAATTTCAATAAGCATTTCTCTATGGCTGGCCATGCTTTCCACCTGGCTACCCCTACCCCGGCCAGCAGCTCTGCACCCCCCGCAGCAACTTGCCCAACCCCCCCCCCCCCCCACCTTCACCCAAATCCAGACAGCTGATGTTCTGAAAGAGCTGCAAAATCTTGATCCCTACAACTCAGCTGGGCTAGACAATCTGGACCCTCTCTTCCTGAAATTATCCGCCGAAATTGTTACAACCCCTATTACTAGTCTGTTCAACCTCTCTTTCGTATCGTCTGAGATTCCCAAAGATTGGAAAGCTGCCGCGGTCATCCCCCTCTTCAAAGGGGGAGACACTCTAGACCCAAACTGTTATAGACCCATATCCATCCTACCTTGCCTTTCTAAAGTCTTCGTAAGCCAAGTTAACAAACAGATCACCGACCATTTCGAATCCCTCCGTACCTTCTCCGCTATGCAATCTGGTGTCCGAGCTGGTCACGGGTGCACCTCAGCCACGCTCAAGGTACTAAAGGATATCATAACCCACCCGTAGCAACACCCACCCGTAGCACGCGCTCCAGCAGGTATATTTCACTGGTCACCCCCAAAGCCAACACTTCCTTTGGCCACCTTTCCTTCAAGTTCTCTGCTGCCAATGACTGGAACGAACTGCAAAAATCACTGAAGCTGGAGACTCATATCTCCCTCACTAGCTTTAAGCACCAGCTGTCAGAGCAGCTTACCGATCGCTGCAGCTGTAAACAGCCCATCTGTAAATAGCCCATCCAACCAACTACCTCATCCCCATAAGTATCCCATATTTTGTTTTTCTGCTCTTTTGCACATCCTCATATCTATATCTCCAGTGTAAATTGCCAAATTGTAATTATTTCGCCACTATGGCCTATTTATTGCCTTACCTCCTTACTTCATTTGCACACACTGTATATAGATTTTTCTATTGTGTTATTGACTGTATGTTTGTTTATTCCATGTGTAACTCTGTGTTGTTGTTTGTGTCGCACTGCTTTGCTTTATCTTGGCCAGGTCGCAGTTGTAAATGAGAACTTGTTCTCAACTGGCTTACCTGGTTAAATAAAAGGTGAAATAAATTAAAAAATAAAATATAAAGTCTCTGAATGTCCTTGAGTGGCCCGGACAAAGCTCCCCATCCAACCTGACAGAGCTTGAGAGGATCTGAAGAGAAGAATGGGAGAAACTCCCCAAATACAGGTGTGCCAAGCTTGTAGCATCATACCCAAGAAGACTCAAGGCTGGAGGAAACCTGGCTGCCAAAGGTGCCTCAACAAAGTACTGAGTAATGGGTCTGAATTCATTTTTTATTTTTTTTTACTTTTATAAACCTTTTTTGCTTTGTCATTATAAAAGGTATTGTGATGTCATTATGGGGTATTGTGATGTCATTATGGGGTATTGTGATGTCATTATGGGGTATTGTGATGTCATTATGGGGTATAGTGTATAGATTGACGAGGGGGAAAAAAACGTAATCAATTTTAGAATAAGTCTGTAACGTAACAAAATGTGAAAATAAGTCAAGGGGTCTGAATACTTTCCGAATGCACCGTACATCCAACGGGCCTCACAACCGCAGGCCGCGTGTATGGCGATGTGTGGGCGAGCGGGTTTGCTGATGTCAACGCTGTGAACAGAGTGCCCCATGGTGGCGGTGGGGTTATGGTTATAGGCAGGCATAAAGCTACGGACAACGAACTCAATTGCATTTTTGAATGCACAGAGATACCGTGATGAGATCCTGGGGTCCATTGTCGTGCCATTCATCCGCCGCCATCACCTCATGTTTCAGCATGATAATGCACGGCCCCATGTCAACAAGGATCTGTACACAATTCCTGGAAGCTGAAAATGTCCCAGTTCTTCCATGGCCTGCATTCTCACCAGACATGTCACCCATTGAGCATGTTTGGGATGCTCTGGATCGACGTGTCCATTTTTACAGTTTAGTCATTTATCAGACGCTCTTATCCAGAGCGACTTACTGTAGTGATTACATACATTTCCCCCCCGTACTAGTCCACGGTACTGGTCCCCCGTGGGAATCGAAGCTGGCGTTGCAAGCGCCATGCTCTACCAACTGAGCCACACAGGACCACCTTCCCAATCAGTATACGACAGCATATTCCAGTTCCCACCAATATCCAGCACCTTCGCACAGCCACTGGAGTAGCAGGACAGCATTCAACAGCCTGATCAACTCTATGTAAAGTAGATGTCTCGCTGCATGAGGCAAATGGTAGTCTCGAGAGCTATAGCCATGGGATGATAAATCACAATAATACATTTTTTAATTACATATTTTGAAGAAGAAAAAAAATGAAATTAGTGCACGAGTCTTCACTTCTCCCGTACGAGGGTCAGAACATTACGAGTCTTCACTTCTCCCGTACGAGGGGAGAACATTACGAGTCTTCACTTCTCCCGTACGAGGGGAGAACATTACGAGTCTTCACTTCTCCCGTACGAGGGGAGAACATTACGAGTCAGCAGAGCTGGGTGAAACACCCAGTTAGTTGTGTAGTCCCCTCCACCCAAGGTAAGGACACACACACACTTAATTCCAGATCACTGTGTAGTTGCTATGTGTGCCCTGGTTTATAGTGGTCAGTTGAGCAGAATAATATTATTCAGACAGTGAATGGAACAGGGGAATGTTTAAACAAGAGGAGAGAGAGACAGGAGAGGAGAGAGAGACAGGAGAGGAGAGAGAGACAGGAGAGGAGAGAGAGACAGGAGAGGAGAGAGAGACAGGAGAGGAGAGAGAGACAGGAGAGGAGAGAGAGACAGGAGAGGAGAGGAGGAATAACTGAGCAGTCCAGTGAATGGAACAGGGGAATGTTTCAGCAAGAGAGAGAGGAAATGTGATAGACGGACCCTAAAGGAAAGGAGATAGACGGACCCTAAAGGAAAGGAGATAGACGGACCCTAAAGGAAAGGAGGGGCGATAGACGGACCCTAAAGGAAAGGAGATAGACGGACCCTAAAGGAAAGGAGGGGTGTGTGTCATCATAGTGCCATGACTCCTCATAACCCAGATGTTAGCTTGTATGTGGATTGGAGAGACTGTCCCCTCCTCCCACCCTCTCCCTCGTTCCCCCCTTTCCTACCTTCTGTCCCCTCTTCCTCCCCTCTTCCTCCCCTCTCTCTCTCTCATAATAATGTCTGGTATGGAGTGGTAATAACACATGGAAACCATAGAAACGGTGTGTTTGATACCATTCCATTTATTCTGTTCCAGCCATTACTATGAGAATGTCCTCCCCATTTAAGGTGCCACCAACCTCCAGTGACAAAAATAAACTGGAATTGACCCTGTATATAGTCTCCTTCCCCCTATACATATCTACCTCCATCACTCCAGTATCCCAGTCCCCTATACATATCTACCTCCATCACTCCAGTATCCCTGTCCCCTATACATATCTACCTCCATCACTCCAGTATCCCTGTCCCCTATACATATCTACCTCCATCACTCCAGTATCCCTGTCCCCTATACATATCTACCTCCATCACTCCAGTATCCCTGTCCCCTATACATATCTACCTCCATCACTCCAGTATCCCTGTCCCCTATACATATCTACCTCCATCACTCCAGTATCCCTGTCCCCTATACATATCTACCTCCATCACTCCAGTATCCCTGTCCCCTATACATATCTACCTCCATCACTCCAGTATCCCTGTCCCCTATACATATCTACCTCCATCACTCCAGTATCCCTGTCCCCTATACATATCTACCTCCATCACTCCAGTATCCCTGTCCCCTTCCCCCTATACATATCTACCTCCATCACTCCAGTATCCCTGTCCCCTATACATATCTACCTCCATCACATTGTTAATATGGTTCTGGTACTGACCCAGTATATACTGTAGAATGCTGACCTTGTTAATTCTGGTACTGACCCAGTATATACTGTAGAATGCTGACCTTGTTAATATGGTACTGGCCCAGTATATACTGTAGAATGCTGACCTTGTTAATATGGTCCTGGAACTGACCCAGTATATACTGTAGAATGCTGACCTTGTTAATATGGTTCTGGTACTGACCCAGTATATACTGTAGAATGCTGACCTTGTTAATATGGTTCTGGTACTGACCCAGTATATACTGTAGAATGCTGACCTTGTTAATATGGTACTGACCCAGTATATACTGTAGAATGCTGACCTTGTTAATATGGTTCTGGTACTGACCCAGTATATACTGTAGAATGCTGACCTTGTTAATATGGTTCTGGTACTGACCCAGTATATACTGTAGAATGCTGACCTTGTTAATATGGTACTGACCCAGTATATACTGTAGAATGCTGACCTTGTTAATATGGTTCTGGTACTGATCCAGTACAGTGGGGGAAAAAAAGTATTTGATTCCCTAAATCATTTTATAACATTTTTGACATGCGTTTTTCTAGATTTTTTGTTGTTGTTGTTATTCTGTCTCTCACTGTTCAAATAAACCTACTATTAAAATTATAGACTGGTCATTTCTTTGTCAGTGGGCAAACGTACAAAATCAGCAGGTGATCAAATACTTTTTTCCCCTCACTGTATATACTTTCTTTAGTTGGTATTCATGTTGGTTGCCGGTACTGTTGATATTCAGGTGCAGGAGTTCCACAATACTTTTGCGATAATATTATATAAAAAGAGGAAACAGCAGCTCAAGCAGTGAAACGTGTGAGGTCCCGTCCAAGTCCAACACCGGGCCCGTCCAAGTCCAACACCGGCCCCGTCCAAGTCCAAGACCGGCCCCGTCCAACACCGGCCCTGTCCAAGTCCAACACCGGCCCCGTCCAAGTCCAACACCGCCCCGTCCAAGTCCAACACCGGCCCCGTCCAAGTCCAACACCGGCCCCGTCCAACACCGGCCCCGTCCAAGTCCAACACCGGCCCCGTCCAACACCGGCCCCGTCCAAGTCCAACACCGGCCCCGTCCAAGTCCAACACCGGCCCCGTCCAAGTCCAACACCGGCCCCGTCCAACACCGGCCCCGTCCAACACCGGCCAAGTCCAACACCGGCCCCGTCCAACACCGGCCCCGTCCAACACCGGCCCCGTCCAAGTCCAACACCGGCCCCGTCCAACACCGGCCCCGTCCAAGTCCAACACCGGCCCCGTCCAAGTCCAACACCGGCCCCGTCCAAGTCCAACACCGGCCCCGTCCAAGTCCAACACCGGCCCCATGCTAACTCCAACATATAGCACTGATTCAGTGGCGGTTGGTGCTGTTTAAGATCAGGGAGGATTAAATTTTTGTATTTTTTATTTATAAGCCTTATTTCTATTACAGCTGAGGATGCACGATATAAAAATCGGTGGGCATATTGTCTAGTTTAACGCAGATGTGCAAAACCCATGTCAAATCTGACGTGCATACCTATATAACGTAGGTAGATGACGTAATGAAAAATACAGCGCAACACAGAACAAAACTAAGCGCACAATTAACAACAACTAAACAAGTTCAAGTCCAGCAGTCATTTGAAAGAGTAAGAACATTACAGCGAGACAACTCAAAGAGAAAATACATTAAAAAGCCAAGATAATGGAATTCATTGCCCTCGATAATCAACTGTTCTCTGTCGTGGATGATGTTGGCTTTCGCCGATTGGTCGAGCACCTTGAGCCCCGGTACACACTACCAAGTAGCCGCTATTTTTTCAGATGTTGCCCTACCGGAGTAACACAGTATTGTTGAAAACACATCTATGAGCTATTTGCTATGGGCGTCACTGCTATTAGCTTCACGACTGACATTTGGACCAGCGATGTCAACCCCATGAGCATGCAGAGTCTGACAACACAGTGGGTCGACGAGGATTTCCTACTGAGGAAAGCCGTATTCCATGCTCAAGAATGTGCTGGTTCTCATACCGCTGCCGCCATTTAAAATGTAATTTGAGAACATGTTTGAAGCATGAACAAACTCCTAGAGCCATTCGAACAACTGACTGGAGAAATAAGCTCATCAACTGCGTCTGCAGCAGACGTAATACCCGTCTGTCATGGCATTAAAAACGCTCAACAAAACTGCCCAATACAGACCGTGGGGTTTAAAACTTACAAACGTACTCGAGGCTGTGAACAAGCGATTCGGTGGCATTCTCTCTGAGCCTCTTCACTGTGTCTCCACCACGCTGGATGCTAAGTACAATGGTCGCTACGTCGATGCAGACAAGAAACAGGGTTTAAGTGAAATGTTACAGACTGACAGTGCGCACCGAGGAAGAGGCGCCACAAACAGACAGAGCTGAAACTTCACTGTTTGTATGATGAAATGCTTTTTGAGAATGAAACGACTGAACAATGAAACAGCACAGCAAATAAGTGAAAGAAATAGGTTTTGATTATGTTTTACTGGTAATGGGGACATACGTAAATGCCAACAAAATAACTTTTTGGTCAGTGTGGTGTGTGTGTAACCTTTATTTAACTAGGCAAGTCAGTTATGAACAAATTGTTATTTACAATGACGGCCTACCCGGACGACACTGGGCTAACTGTGCGCCGCCCTATGGGACTCCCAATCACGGACGGATGTGATACAGTCTGGATTCGAACCAGGGGCTGTAGTGACTCCTCTTACACTGAAATGCAGTGCCTTAGACCGCTGTCTAAGGCACACCATGTGTGTGTTAAATATTTAACCGTACTAGAATGTATAAAAGGCAGCTAAAATTTAAAACGTTGGTTATCGGTATCATTTTCTTTTGGCAAGGAAAAAAATCGGATATCAATGTCATATCAGTGCATCTCTAACTACAGCATGTTGGATTATAGTATTAATAATATTATAAATTAATATTATAGTAGATTATAGTATTAATAATATTATAATTAATATTATAGTAGATTATAGTAGGATTAAAGTATTAACTTCTTGCGGATTAGTGGGACGCTACCGTCCCATTTCGACAATTTCCATTGAAATTGCAGAGCGCCAAATTCAAATTAAATTAATATAAATATTAAACTTTCATGAAATCACAAGTGCAATACATCAAAATAAAGCTCAACTTATTGTTAATACAGCCGCTGTGTCAGATTTCAAAAAGGCTTTACGGCGAAAGCAAACCATACGATTATCTGAGGACAGCACCCAGCACACAAATGAATAACAAATCATTTTCAACCAGGGAGTTGCGACTCGAAAGTCAGAAATAGCGATATAATATATGCCTTACCTTTGAAGATCTTCTGTTGGCACTCAAAAAAGGTCCTAGTTACATTACAAATGGTCCTTTTGTTCGATAATGTCCTGCTTTATATCCATAAAAACTCAGTTTAGCTGGCGCGCTTCAGTCAATAATCCACTCGGTTTCCCTCCTTCAAAATGCATACAAAATGAATCCCAAACGTTACCAATAAACTTATCCAAACAAGTCAATCAACGTTTATAATCAAACAATAGGTACCCTAATACTCAAATAAACTATAAAATATAAGACGGAGAATCGTTAATGTCTTTACCGGAGAAAAATACCAAAGAACGCGCTCTCATTCACGCGCTTGGAAACACTACAGCCAAAATGGGAGCCACCTAGAAAAACTACAATTTCTGGCTCATTTTTCCAAAAACCAGCCTGAAACTCTTTCTAAAGACTGTTGACATCTAGTGGAAGCCCTAGGAACTGCAATCTGGGAGGATTTCACCCTATTATAAAAGTGCCAGCCATTGAAATCAGTGGTAGGATGAATATTTTTTTGGGGGGGGGATGGTTTGTCCTCGGGGTTTCGCCTGCCATTTCAGTTGTTATACTCACAGACATTATTTTAACAGTTTTAGAAACTTTAGAGTGTTTTCTATATGCATATTCTAGCTTCTGGGCCTGAGTAGCAATCATTTTATTTTGGGTACGCTTTTCATCCGGATGTCAAAATACCGCCCCCTATCCCAAAGAAGTTAATAATATTATAATTAATATAATAGGATTATAGTATTAATAATGTTATAGTACATTATAGTATTAATAATATTATAATTAATCATATTATAGTAGATTATAGTATTAATAATATTATAACTAATATTATAGTAGGATTATAGTATTAATAATATTATAGTACATTATAGTAGGATTATAGTATTAATAATATTATAATGAATATTATAGTAGGATTATAGTATTAATAATATTATAGTAGGATTATAGTATTAATAATATTATAATGAATATTATAGTATTAATAATATTATAATTAATATCGTAGAAAATCGTTTACTTGTCCCATCGCGCTCTAGCGACTCCTTGTGGCTGGCCGGGTGCCTGCAAGCTGACTTCGGTCGTCAGTCGAAACGGTGTTTCCTCCGACACATTGGTTGCTGGTTTCCGGGTTAAGTGGGCAGGTGTTAAGAAGCGCGGTTTAGGGAGTCATGTTTTTGGAGGACGCATGACTCGACCGTTCGCCTCTCCTGAGCCCGTTGGGGAGTTGAAGCGATGAGACAAGATCCCAAGTAGTGAAAAAAAGGTCCATCTACTGTTTGAGGAGAATTCAGCCTGTCACTTCACAACAGGTGATACTCCACCCAAAATGCTGTATGCCATGGGCTCTCATACCCTGTTCCTGTAGCTGCCCAGTACTCTGTATGCCATGGGCTCTTCTACCCTGTTCCTGCAGCTACCCAGTACTCTGTATGGGCTCTCCTACCCTGTTCCTGTAGCTGCCCAGTACTCTGTATGGTCTCTCCTACCCTGTTCCTGCAGCTACCCAGTACTCTGTATGCCCTGGTCTCTCCTACCCTGTTCCTGTAGCTACCCAGTACTCTGTATGCCCTGGTCACTACTACCCTGTTCCTGTAGCTACCCAGTACTCTGTATGGTCTCTCCTACCCTGTTCCTGTAGCTATCCAGTACTCTGTATGGGCTCACCTACCCTGTTCCTCCAGCTACCCAGTACTCTGTATGGGCTCTCCTACCCTGTTCCTGCAGCTACCCAGTACTCTGTATGGTCTCTCCTACCCTGTTCCTGCAGCTACCCAGTACTCTGTATGCCACGGGCTCTCCTACCCTGTTCCTGTATCTACCCAGTACTCTGTATGCCATGGGCTCGCCTACCCTGTTCCTGCAGCTACCCAGTACTCTGTATGCCATGGGCTCTCCTACCCTGTTCCTGCAGCTACCCAGTACTCTGTATGGGCCCTCCTACCCTGTTCCTGCAGCTACCCAGTACTCTGTATGCCATGGGCTCTCCTACCCTGTTCCTGCAGCTACCCAGTACTCTGTATGGGCCCTCCTACCCTGTTCCTGCAGCTACCCAGTACTCTGTATGGGCTCTCCTACCTTGTTCCTGCAGCTACCCAGTACTCTGTATGCCATGGGCTCTCCTACCCTGTTCCTGCAGCTACCCAGTACTCTGTATGCCATGGGCTCTCCTACCCTGTTCCTGCAGCTACCCAGTACTCTGTATGAGCTCTCCTACCCTGTTCCTGCAGCTACCCAGTACTCTGTATGCCATGGGCTCTCCTACCCTGTTCCTGTAGCTACACAGTACTCTGTATGGTCTCTCCTACCCTGTTCCTGTAGCTACCCAGTACTCTGTATGGGCTCTCCTACCCTGTTCCTGCAGCTACCCAGTACTCTGTATGCCAGGGTCTCTCCTACCCTGTTCCTGTAGCTACCCAGTACTCTGTATGCCATGGGATCTCCTACCCTGTTCCTGCAGCTACCCAGTGCTTAACTTTGGGAAACCAAGTGAAATCCATTCGAGAACATCGATAGTAACATGTTTTTGACAACGAAACATAGTTGACAGCCCCTCTCTCTCTGCATCCTTGAGAAAGGAATGAAGAAGAGAGAAGGGTAGAAGATGGAAAAACACAGTGGTGAGATATTCTCTAGTTAAAGGTAATGTGTCCGACTATTAATTATGAAAGTATAAAAAAAAAGCCCTTTTACCAGGCTATTCAAAATCAAATACAAATTCACTATAATTGTAGGCCAACTCTGTAAGCCGCCTTGCACAATCCATGAACCAACAGCATCACCGAAGCCTATACATATCTAACAGTGTAGGTTCCATCCCTCTCTTCGCCCCAAACCTGGGCTCGAACCAGGGACCCTCTGCACACATCAACAACTGACACCCCACGAAACATCGTTACCCATCGCGCCACAAAAGCCGAGGCCCTGGAAAGGGTTATAAAAGTATCTCTTAAAACCTTAATGTTCATCAGTCCACGGTAAGACAAATTGTCTATAAATGGAGAAAGTTCATCACTGTTGCTACTCTCCCTAGGAGCGGCCATCCTGCAAAAATGACTTAAAAAGCACAGACCAGAATGCTCAATGAGGTTAAGAAGAATCCTAGAGTGTCAGCTAAAGACTTACAGAAATCTCTGGAGGAATCTAACATCTCTGTTGATGAGTCTACGATACATAAAACACTAAACAAGAATGGTGTTCATGGGAGGACACCACGGAAGAAGCCACTGCTGTCCAAAAAAAAAACATTGCTGCACGTCTGAAGTTTGCAAAAGTGCACCTGGATGTTCCACAGCGCTACTGGCAAAATATTCTGTGGACAGATGAAACTACAGTTGAGTTGTTTGGAAGGAAAACAACACTATGTGTGGAGAAAAAAAGGCACAGCACACCAACATCATAAACCTCATCCCAACTGTAAAGTATGGTGGAGGGAGCATCCTGGTTTGGGACTGCTTTGCTGCCTCAGGGCCTGGACAGCTTGTGATCATCGATGGAGAAATGATTTCCCAAGTTTATCAAGATATTTTGCAGGAGAATGTTAGGCTATCTGTCTGCCAATTAAAGCTCAACAGAAGTTGGGTGATGCAACAGGACAACGACCCAAAACACAGAAGTAAATCAACAACAGAATGGCTTCAGAAGAAAATACGCCTTCTGGAGAGGCCCAGTCAGAGTCCTGACCTCAACCCGATTGAGATGCTGTGGGATGACCTCAAGAGAGCGGTTCACACCAGACATCCCAAGAATATTGCTGAACTGAAAATGTTTTGTAAAGAGGAATGGTCCAAAATTCCTCCTGACCGTTGTGCAGGTCTGATCCACAACTACAGAAAACGTTTAGTTGAGGTTATTACTGCCAAAGGAGGGTCAGCCAGTTATTAAATCCAAGGGATCACATACTTTTCCCACCCTGCACTGTGAATGTTTACACGATGTGTTCAATAAAGACATGGAAACGTATAATTGTTTGTGTGTTATTAGTTTAAGCAGACTGTGTTTGTCTATTGTTGTGACTTAGATGAAGATCAGATCAAATTTTATGACCAGTTTATGCAGAAATCCAGGTATTTCCAAAAAGGTTCACATACTTTTTCTTGCCACTGTATGTCACAATGGGATGCCGGACTATCGTGTCTCTGGACTCTGAATTAGGCTTGAAGAGGAGAGAGGTGGGTTCTTACCTTGATGTTGAGCAGTGCGGAAGGTGTTTCAGGGTTCTCATCCGAGACAAACACCTGGTTCCTTCCCTCTTCATCCGTCTCCTCTTCTAACAAGGCAGAACGGTCACTCTCGTCTTCACCCATCTCTTCTGCCTCCTCCTCCTCCTCACCTTCATCTCCCTGCTCCTTCTCATCATCCTCCTTTCTACCTTCCTCTCCATTCCGCACCCCCTCTTCTTCAGTCTGGGTACTATGGGAGGTTTTTGATTGGCCATCTCTTTCCCTAGCCGCGCTCTCATTTGCTGTTACCTCGACGTGACCGCCGACAGTTCCGAACGGTTCCGAGGGGCAGGACTCCTCCGCTATGGTAACTATGGAAATGCTGACCACCTCCCCCTCTTCCTCCTCTCTGCCAATAAACTCCTCACCGCCTCCCTTTCTCCTTTCTTCCCCAGAGGAAGATGAAGAGATGGAGGAGATTGAAGAGTTGGAGGAGGAAGAGAGGGTGGAGGAGGAGGGGGTGCTGCCTAGCAGCGATACCCCCATAGAGTCTCTCCTCCCTGGCAGGGGTGTACCCGTGTTACCCCCTCTGGTCAACATGTCCTGTTTCATCACTAAACTAGACTTCTCTCCTACGGTCTTCAGATGAGAGGACAGGAGGGACCGGGCATCCTGGAGAAAGGAGAGAGGATAGACAGGGGTTAGAAGAATAGAACTAGGAGGAGTACTCTAGTGACACAAAAAGACTACAGAAGAGGCGAGATTGGACTCCTTGATAAACAAGGAGAGGAGAGAGGAGAGAAAGGGGGATAGAAATTGGAGGAGTACTCTGTCAAAAGGTCTGGGAGTTTTTACCCTGACTTGCTAACAACACTACTCCCACTGTCTTCAGACTAGACAGCAGGAGAGATGGGGTGTCATGGATAAACAGGTAGAAGATCACTTAGAAATTGGAGGAATACTTCACAATGAGGCTGGGAGTTTACCCTGTCAGTATGAATCAAATTAGTGGGTCCTGCCTTGGTGACTATATTAGATTAGCCTACTTGTCCTATAGATTTTTGCAGTTTTAAAATGATTACTTGGAATAAACTGACAGCTAAAACACTCCTTGTCCCAGAATGACATGTTAGCTAGCAACAGATCTGCCTGTTGTCACTAGCTAGCTAGCAACAGATCTACTTGTTGTCACTAGCTAGCTAGCAACAGATCTACTTGTTGTCACTAGCTAGCTAGCAACATATCTACTTGTTGTCACTAGCTAGCTAGCAACATATCTACTTGTTGTCACTAGCTAGCTAGCTAGCTAGCAACATATCTACTTGTTGTCACTAGCTAGCTAGCTAGCAACATATCTACTTGTTGTCACTAGCTAGCTAGCAACAGATCTACTTGTTGTCACTAGCTAGCTAGCAACAGATCTACTTGTTGTCACTAGCTAGCCAACTAGCTAAGTACCTAAGGTTGCTGTGTTGTAAATTGTCATTGTACAGCTTGCATTCATGGTATCATGTTTCTATAACTAAATAGTTAGATTACAAATACATATAGATTTTATTTTTTAAAGACCTCACCTGAGAGCAGTTTTTTCGGACGGAGATCTCTCGAGAAGTCACAAGCTGTCTGCCTTAGCTACGAATAACGTGATCGGCAGAGAGAGTACCATGGATAGATAGTACACGAGGTTTTTATTGGTTTACAGTTTAGTAGTACGCGGCGTTTGTCAATCTATCGAACATAACAGTAAGTATTTAGCAGCAAAAAAATTGTGCAGGATTTGACATTGCCAAAAAAACGGAAGTGTTCAGAATAAATAAAATATACACCATGTTAAAACCAGCTCCTCCAACAACAGATATGGATAATGTCGAAAACTAAAGCAGTTAATAACTTGCTACAACAGCCCACCACTTGTCATAGTTAGCTAGCTAGCTTCACACACAGTTGATGGTCGTTGCTAAGTTACCTCATTTTCCCCTCACACACACACTAACGTTAGCTAGCTAACTTCTGAATTCGTTAACACTTTTATCCTTAAAATGCTTCAACTACAAGAAGTATCGTACTAAAGTGTTTCAATACCCACCACGTATTAAACTACAACACAATTAAAAAGCAAACTCACCTTCAATAAAACCAGAGATCCGTTATTGCTAGTAACTAACGTTACTAGTGCCGTGGCGTGTTGCCCTGTCTTCACACTCGAAATAAAGGTTGATTTTGGACACTTTCTCCACTAGAATACGCTTATCGCATCCTAACAACCTTTCATCAGACGGCGAGATACACACAGACTGCTGATATCAACGTGAAACGTTAAAAACCCGGTTAGAGAAAGAGGTAACTTCTCAGTCTCTTCTGTAAGAGAGACAAAACTGTTTGGCGCGCTGTAATGACGTCACGTCGAGTTCCACTCTCCCTGGCGCCTTGTTATGACTCGTTCTTTTACTGGGACTTTTTCTGAAGCTTGGCAAATTAGAATAAATAAAAAAATATATGTTTTATGATATATGACAAAGAAAACAAAAGTTTGGTAATCTAGGACTTGAGAAATAATATGTCAGATTTCATAGTTATCTGACAAATGAATGAAGCCGACACTGACGATCATCCTATTTTTCCAACTTAATTGAGGAAAATAAGAACAATCCGAAATTTATTTTTGATACTGTCGCAAAGATAACTAAAAAGCAGCATTCGCAAATGGAGGATGGCTTTCACTTCAGCAGTAATGAATTCATTACCTTCTTTGAGGAAAAGATCATGACCCTTAGAAAGCAAATTACGGACTCCTCTTTAAATCTGCGTATTCCTCCAAAGCTCCGTTGTCCTGAGTCTGCACAACCCTGCCAGGACCTAGGATCAAGGGAGACACTAAAGGGTTTTAGTACTATATCTCTTGACACAATGATGAAAATAATCATGGCCTCTAAACCTTCAAGCTGCATACTGGACCCTATTCCAACTAAACTACTGAAAGAGCTGCTTCCTGTGCTTGGCCCTCCTATGTTGAACATAATAAACGGCTCTCTATCCACCGGATGTGTACCAAACTCACTAAAAGTGGCAGTAATAAAGCCTCTCTTGAAAAAGCCAAATCTTGACCCAGAAATTATAAAAAACAATCTGCCGATATCGAATCTCCCATTCCTCTCAAACATTTTGAAAAAACTGTTGCGCAGCAACTCACTGCCTTCCTGAAGACAAACAATGTACACGAAGCGCTTCAGTCTGGTTTTAGACCCCATCATAGCACTGAGACTGCACTTGTGAAGGTGGTAAATTACCTTTTAATGACGTCAGACCGAGGCTCTGCATCTGTCCTCGTGCTCCTAGATCTTGCTGCTTTTGATACCATCGATCACCACATTCTTTTGGAGAGATTGGAAACCCAAATTGGTCTACATGGACAAGTTCTGGCCTGGTTTAGATCTTATCTGTCGGAAAGATATCAGTTTGTCTCTGTGAATGGTTTGTCCTCTGACAAATCAACTGTAAATTTCGGTGTTCCTCAAGGTTCCATTTTAGGACCACTATTGTTTTCACTATATATTTTACCTCTTGGGGATGTCATTCGAAAACATAAATGTTAAATTTCACTGCTATGCGGATGATACACAGCTGTACAATTCAATGAAACATGGTGAAGCCCCAAAATTGCCCTCACTAGAAGCCTGTGTCTCAGACATAAGGAAGTGGATGGCTGCAAATGTTCTAATTTTAAACTCGGACAAAATAGAGATGCTTGTTCTAGGTCCCAAGAAACAAAGAGATCTTCTGTTGAATCTGACAAATAATCTGGATGGTTGTACAGTCGTCTCAAATAAAACTGTGAAAGACCTCGGCGTTACTCTGGACCCTGATCTCTCTTTTGAAGAACATATTTACATTTACATTTACGTCATTTAGCAGACGCTCTTATCCAGAGCGACTTACAAATTGGTGCATTCACCTTATGATATCCAGTGGAACAACCACTTTACAATAGTACATCTATATCTTTTTTGGGGGGGAGGGTGGGGGGAGGGTTAGAAGGATTACTTAATCCTATCCCAGGTATTCCTTAAAGAGGTGGGGTTTCAGGTGTCTCCGGAAGGTGGTGATTGACTCCGCTGTCCTGGCGTCGTGAGGGAGCTTGTTCCACCATTGGGGTGCCAGAGCAGCGAACAGTTTTGACTGGGCTGAGCGGGAACTGTGCTTCCGCAGAGGTAGGGGGGCCAGCAGGCCAGAGGTGGATGAACGCAGTGCCCTTCTTTGGGTGTAGGGACTGATCAAAGCCTGAAGGTACGGAGGTGCCGTTCCCCTCACAGCTCCGTAGGCAAGCACCATGGTCTTGTAGCAGATGTGAGCTTCAACTGGAAGCCAGTGGAGTGTGCGGAGGAGCGGGGTGACGTGAGAGAACTTGGGAAGGTTGAACACCAGACGGGCTGCGGCGTTCTGGATGAGTTGTAGGGGTTTAATGGCGCAGGCAGGGAGCGCCGCCAACAGCGAGTTGCAGTAATCCAGACGGGAGATGACGAGTGCCTGGATTAGGACCTGCGCTGCTTCCTGTGTGAGGCAGGGTCGTACTCTGTGAATGTTGTAGAGCATGAACCTACAGGATCGGGTCACCGCCTTGATGTTAGCGGAGAACGACAGGGTGTTGTCCAGGGTCACGCCAAGGCTCTTAGCACTCTGGGAGGAGGACACAATGGAGTTGTCAACCGTGATGGCGAGATCATGGAACGGGCAGTCCTTCCCCGGGAGGAAGAGCAGCTCCGTCTTGCCGAGGTTCAGCTTCAGATGGTGATCCGTCATCCACACTGATATGTCTGCCAGACATGCAGAGATGCGATTTGCCACCTGGTTATCAGAAGGGGGAAAGGAGAAGATTAGTTGTGTGTCGTCTGCGTAGCAATGATAGGAGAGACCATGTGAGGATATGACAGAGCCAAGTGACTTGGTGTATAGCGAGAATAGGAGAGGGCCTAGAACTGAGCCCTGGGGGACACCAGTGGTGAGAGCACGTGGTGCGGAGATGGATTCTCGCCACCTGGTAGGAGCGACCTGTCAGGTAGGACGCAATCCAAGAGTGAGCCGCGCCGGAGATGCCCAACTCGGAGAGGGTGGAGAGGAGGATCTGATGGTTCACAGTATCAAAGGCAGCAGATAGGTCTAGAAGGATGAGAGCAGAGGAGAGAGAGTTAGCTTTAGCAGTGCGGAGAGCCTCCGTGACACAGAGAAGAGCAGTCTCAGTTGAATGACCAGTCTTGAAACCTGACTGATTTGGATCAAGAAGGTCATTCTGAGAGAGATAGCAAGAGAGCTGGCCAAGGACGGCACGTTCAAGAGTTTTGGAGAGGAAAGAAAGAAGGGATACTGGTCTGTAGTTGTTGACATCGGAGGGATCGAGTGTTGGTTTTTTGAGAAGGTGTGCAACTCTCGCTCTCTTGAAGACGGAAGGGACGTAGCCAGCGGTGAGTTGATGAGCGAGGTGAGGTAAGGGAGAAGGTCTCCGGAAATGGTCTGGAGAAGAGAGGAGGGGATAGGGTCAAGCGGGCAGGTTGTTGGGCGGCCGGCCGTCACAAGTCGCAAGATTTCATCTGGAGAGAGAGGGGAGAAAGAGGTCAAAGCACAGGGTAGGGCAATGTGAGCAGGACCAGCTGTGTCGTTTGACTTAACAAACGAGGATCGGATGTCGTCAATCTTCTTTTCAAAATGGTTGACAAAGTCATCCGCAGAGAGGGAGGGGGGGGGGAGGGGGAGGAGGATTCAGGACATATCAAGACTGTTTCAAGGACAGCTTTTTTCCATCTACGTAACATTGCAAAAATCAGAACATTTCTATCCAGAAATGACGCAGAAAAATTAATCCATGCCTTTGTTACTTCTAGGTTGGACTACTGCAATGCTCTACTTTCCGGCTAACCGGATAAAGCACTAAATAAACTTCAGTTAGTGCTAAATACGGCTGCTAGAATCCTGACTAGAACCCAAAAAATGTATCATATTACTCCTGTGCTAGCCTCCCAACACTGGCTTCCTGTTAAGGCAAGGGCTGATTTCAATGTTTTACTGCTAACCTACAAAGCATTACATGGGCTTGCTCCTACCTATCTTTCCGATTTGGTCCTGCCGTACATACCTACACGTACGCTACGGTCACAAGACGCGGGCCTCCTAATTGTTCCTAGAATTTCTAAGCAAACAGCTGGAGGCAGGGCTTTCTCCTATAGAGCTCCATTTTTATGGAATGGTGTGCGTACCCATGTGAGAGACGCAAACTCAGTCTCAACCTTTAAGTCTTTACTGAATACTCATCTCTTCAGTAGGTCCTATGATTAAGTGTAGTCTGGCCCAGGGGTGTGAAGGTGAACGGAAAGGCTGGAGCAACGAACCGCCCTTGCTGTCTCTGCCTGGCCGGTTTCCCCTCTTTCCACTGGGATTCTCTGCCTCCACCCCTATTACGGGGGCTGAGTCACTGGCTTACTGGTGTTCTTCCATGCCGTCCCTAGGAGGGGTGCGTCACTTGAGTGGGTTGAGTCACTGACGTGGTCTTCCTCTCTGGGTTGGCGCCCCCCCTTGGGCTGTGCCGTGGCGGAGATCTTTGTGGGCTATACTCGGCCTTGTCCCGGGATGGTATGTTGGTGGTTGGAGATATCCTTCCAGTGGTGTGGAGGCTGTGCTTTGGCAAAGTGGGTGTGGTTATATCCTACCTGTTTGACCCTGTCCGGGGGTTTCATCAGATGGGGCCACAGTGTCTCCTGACCCCTCTTGTCTCAGCCTCCAGTATTTATGCTGCAGTAGTTTATGTGTCGGGGGCTAGGGTCAGTCTGTCACATCTGGAGTATTTCTCTTGTCTTTTCCGTTGTCCTGTGTGAATTTAAATATGCTCTCTAATTCTCTCTTTCTTTCTTTCTTTCTTTCTTTCTTTCTTTCTTTCTTTCTCTCTCTCGGAGGACCTGAGCCCTAGGACTATGCCTCAGGACTACCTGGCTTGATGACTCCTTGCTGTCCCCAGTTCATCTGGCCGTGCTGCTGCTCCAGTTCCAAATGTTCTGCCTGCAGCTATGGAACCCTGACCTGTTCACCGGACGTGCTACCTGTCCCAGACCTGCTGTTTTTAACTCTCTAGAGACAGCAGGAGCGGTAGAGATACTCTCAAAGATCGGCTATGAAAAAGCCAACTGGCACTTACTCTTGTGTTACTGACTTGTTGCACCCTTGACAACTACTATGATTATTGTTATTTGACCATGCTGGTAATTTATGAACATTTGAACATCTAGGCCATGTGCTGTTATAATCTCCACCCGGCACAGCCAGAAGAGGACTGGCCACCCCTCATAGCCTGGTTCCTCTCTAGGTTTCTTCCTAGGTTTTGGCCTTTCTAGGGAGTTTTTCCTAACCACCGTGCTTCTACACCTGCATTGCTTGCTGTTTGGGGTTTTAGGCTAGGTTTCTGTACAGCACTTTGAGATATCAGCTGATGTAAGAAAGGCTATATAAATACATTTGATTTGATTTGATTTGATTTAGTAGCCGGCTACCACCCGGTACTCTACCCTGAACCTTAGTTACTGTTACTAGCCGGCTAACACCCGGTACTCTACCCTGAACCTGTTACTAGCCGGCTACCACCCAGTACTCTACCCTGAACCTTAGTTACTGTTACTAGCTGGCTACCACCCGGTACTCTACCCTGAACCTTAGTTACTGTTACTAGCTGGCTACCACCCAGTACTCTACCCTGAACCTGTTACTAGCCGGCTACCACCCAGTACTCTACCCTGAACCTTAGTTACTGTTACTAGCCGGCTACCACCCAGTACTCTACCCTGAACCTTAGTTACTGTTACTAGCTGGCTACCACCCGGTACTCTACCCTGAACCTGTTACTACCCGGCTACCACCCAGTACTCTACCCTGAACCTTAGTTACTGTTACTAGCTGGCTACCACCTGGTACTCTACCCTGAACCTGTTACTAGCCGGCTACCACCTGGTACTCTACCCTGAACCTTAGTTACTGTTACTAGCCTGCTACCACCCAGTACTCTACCCTGAACCTATTACTAGCCGGCTACCACCCGGTACTCTACCCTGAACCTGTTACTACCGGCTACCACCCAGTACTCTACCCTGAACCTGTTACTAGCCGGCTACCACCCAGTACTCTACCCTAAACCTGTTACTACCCGGCTACCACCCAGTACTCTACCCTGAACCTTAGTTACTGTTACTAGCTGGCTACCACCTGGTACTCTACCCTGAACCTGTTACTACCCGGCTACCACCCGGTACTCTACCCTGAACCTTAGTTACTGTTACTAGCTGGCTACCACCCGGTACTCTACCCTGAACCTTAGTTACTGTTACTAGCCGGCTACCGCCCGGTACTCTATCCTGAACCTGTTACTGTTACTAGCCAGCTACCACCCGGTACTCTACCCTGAACCTGTTACTACCCGGCTACCACCCGGTTCTCTACCCTGAACCTGTTACTAGCCGGCTACCACCCGGTACTCTACCCTGAACCTGTTACTAGCCAGCTACCACCCGGTACTCTACCCTGAACCTGTTACTAGCTGCTACCACCCAGTACTCTACCCTGAACCTTAGTTACTGTTACTAGCCTGTTACCACCCTGTACTCTACCCTGAACCTGTTATTAGCCGGCTACCACCCGGTACTCTACCCTGAACCTTAGTTACTGTTACTAGCTGGCTACCACCCGGTACTCTACCCTGAACCTTAGTTACTGTTAATAGCCGGCTACCACCCAGTACTCTACCCTGAACCTTAGTTACTGTTACTAGCTGGCTACCACCCAGTACTCTACCCTGAACCTGTTACTAGCCAGCTACCACCCAGTACTCTACCCTGAACCTGTTACTAGCCGGCTTCCACCCAGTACTCTACCCTAAACCTGTTACTAGCCAGCTACCACCCAGTACTCTACCCTGAACCTGTTACTAGCCAGCTACAACCCGGTACTCTACCCTGAAACTTAATTACTGTTACTAGCCGGCTACCACCCAGTACTCTACCCTGAACCTTAGTTACTGTTACTAGCTGGCTACCACCCAGTACTCTACCCTGAACCTGTTACTAGCCAGCTACCACCCAGTACTCTACACTGAACCTGTTACTAGCCGGCAACCACCCAGTACTCTACCCTGAACCTGTTACTAGCCAGCTACCACCCGGTACTCTACCCTGAACCTTAGTTACTGTTACTAGCCGGCTACCACCCAGTACTCTACCCTGAACCTGTTACTACCCGGCTACCACCCAGTACTCTACCCTGAACCTTAGTTACTGTTACTTGCTGGCTACCACCCGGTACTCTACCCTGAACCTTAGTTACTGTTACTAGCCGGCTACCACCCGGTACACTACCCTAAACCTTAGTTACTGTTACTAGCTGGCTACCACCCAGTAATCTACCCTGAACCTGTTACTAGCCAGCTACCACCCAGTACTCTACCCTGAACCTGTTACTAGCCGGCTACCACCCACTACTCTACCCTGAACCTGTTACTAGCCAGCTACCACCCAGTACTCTACCCTGAACCTGTTACTAGCCAGCTACCACCCGGTACTCTACCCTGAATTTTAGTTACTGTTACTAGCTGGCTACCACCCAGTACTCTACCCTGAACCTGTTACTACCCGGCTACCACCCAGTACTCTACCCTGAACCTTAGTTACTGTTACTAGCTGGCTACCACCTGGTACTCTACCCTGAACCTTTTACTACCCGGCTACCACCCGGTACTCTACCCTGAACCTTAGTTACTGTTACTAGCCGGTTACCACCCGGTACTCTACCCTGAACCTTAGTTACTGTTACTAGCCGGCTACCACCCGGTACTCTACCCTGAACCTTAGTTACTGTTACTAGCCGGTTACCACCCGGTACTCTAACCTGAACCTTAGTTACTGTTACTAGCCGGCTACCACCCGGTACTCTACCATGAACCTTAGTTACTGTTACTAGCTGGCTACCACCCAGCACTCTACCCTGTACCTTAGTTACTGTTACTAGCTGGCTACCACCCAGTACTCTACCCTGAACCTGTTACTAGCCAGCTACCACCCAGTACTCTACCCTGAACCTGTTACTAGCCGGCTACCACCCAGTACTCTACCCTGAACCTGTTACTAGCCAGCTACCACCCAGTACTCTACCCTGAACCTGTTACTAGCCAGCTACAACCCGGTACTCTACCCTGAAACTTAATTACTGTTACTAGCCGGCTACCACCCAGTACTCTACCCTGAACCTTAGTTACTGTTACTAGCTGGCTACCACCCAGTACTCTACCCTGAACCTGTTACTAGCCAGCTACCACCCAGTACTCTACCCTGAACCTGTTACTAGCCGGCTACCACCCAGTACTCTACCCTGAACCTGTTACTAGCCAGCTACCACCCAGTACTCTACCCTGAACCTGTTACTAGCCAGCTACCACCCGGTACTCTACCCTGAACCTTAGTTACTGTTACTAGCCGGCTACCACCCGGTACTCTACCCTGAACCTTAGTTACTGTTACTAGCCGGCTACCACCCAGTACTCTACCCTGAACCTGTTACTAGCCGGCTACCACCCAGTACTCTACCCTGAACCTGTTACTAGCCAGCTACCACCCAGTACTCTACCCTGAACCTGTTACTAGCCAGCTACAACCCGGTACTCTACCCTGAACCTTAGTTACTGTTACTAGCCGGCTACCACCCAGTACTCTACCCTGAACCTTAGTTACTGTTACTAGCTGGCTACCACCCAGTACTCTACCCTGAACCTGTTACTAGCCAGCTACCACCCAGTACTCTACCCTGAACCTGTTACTAGCCGGCTACCACCCAGTACTCTACCCTGAACCTGTTACTAGCCAGCTACCACCCAGTACTCTACCCTGAACCTGTTACTAGCCAGCTACCACCCGGTACTCTACCCTGAACCTTAGTTACTGTTACTAGCCGGCTACCACCCAGTACTCTACCCTGAACCTGTTACTACCCGGCTACCACCCAGTACTCTACCCTGAACCTTAGTTACTGTTACTAGCTGGCTAACACCTGGTACTCTACCCTGAACCTGTTACTACCCGGCTACCACCCGGTACTCTACCCTGAACCTTAGTTACTGTTACTAGCTGGCTACCACCCGGTACTCTACCCTGAACCTTAGTTACTGTTACTAGCCGGCTACCACCCGGTACACTACCCTGAACCTTAGTTACTGTTACTGGCTGGCTACCACCCAGTACTCTACCCTGAACCTGTTACTAGCCAGCTACCACCCAGTACTCTACCCTGAACCTGTTACTAGCCGGCTACCACCCAGTACTCTACCCTGAACCTGTTACTAGCCAGCTACCACCCAGTACTCTACCCTGAACCTGTAACTAGCCAGCTACCACCCGGTACTCTACCCTGAACCTGTTACTAGCTGCTACCACCCAGTACTCTACCCTGAACCTTAGTTACTGTTACTAGCCTGCTACCACCCAGTACTCTACCCTGAACCTGTTACTAGCCGGCTACCACCCGGTACTCTACCCTGAACCTTAGTTACTGTTACTAGCTGGCTACCACCCGGTACTCTACCATGAACCTTAGTTACTGTTACTAGCCGGCTACCACCCAGTACTCTACCCTGAACCTGTTACTACCCGGCTACCACCCAGTACTCTACCCTGAACCTTAGTTACTGTTACTAGCTGGCTACCACCTGGTACTCTACCCTGAACCTGTTACTACCCGGCTACCACCCGGGACTCTACCCTGAACCTTAGTTACTGTTACTAGCTGGCTACCACCCGGTACTCTACCCTGAACCTTAGTTACTGTTACTAGCCGGCTACCACCCGGTACACTACCCTGAACCTTAGTTACTGTTACTAGCTGGCTACCACCCAGTACTCTACCCTGAACCTGTTACTAGCCAGCTACCACCCAGTACTCTACCCTGAACCTGTTACTAGCCGGCTACCACCCAGTACTCTACCCTGAACCTGTTACTAGCCAGCTACCACCCAGTACTCTACCCTGAACCTGTTACTAGCCAGCTACCACCCGGTACTCTACCCTGAACCTTAGTTACTGTTACTAGCCGGCTACCACCCAGTACTCTACCCTTAACCTGTTACTACCCGGCTACCACCCAGTACTCCAACCTGAACCTTAGTTACTGTTACTAGCTGGCTACCACCTGGTACTCTACCCTGAACCTGTTACTACCCGGCTACCACCCGATACTCTACCCTGAACCTTAGTTACTGTTACTAGCCGGCTACCACCCGGTACTCTACCCTGAACCTTAGTTACTGTTACTAGCCGGCTACCACCCGGTACTCTACCCTGAACCTTAGTTACTGTTACTAGCTGGCTACCACCCAGCACTCTACCCTGAACCTTAGTTACTGTTACTAGCCGGCTACCACCCGGTACTCTATCCTGAACCTGTTACTGTTACTAGCCGGCTACCACCCGGTACTCTACCCTGAACCTGTTACTAGCCGGCTACCACCCGGTACTCTACCCTGAACCTGTTACTAGCCAGCTACCACCCGGTACTCTACCCTGAACCTGTTACTAGCCGGCTACCACCCAGTTCTCTACCCTGAACCTTAGTTACTGTTACTAGCCTGCTACCACCCAGTACTCTACCCTGAACTTGTTACTAGCCGGCTACCACCTGGTACTCTACCCTGAACCTTAGTTACTGTTACTAGCTGGCTACCACCCGGTACTCTACCCTGAACCTTAGTTACTGTTACTAGCCGGCTACCACCCAGTACTCTACCCTGAACCTTAGTTACTGTTACTAGCTGGCTACCACCCAGTACTCTACCCTGAACCTGTTACTAGCCGGCTACCACCCAGTACTCTACCCTGAACCTGTTACTAGCCAGCTACCACCCAGTACTCTACCCTGAACCAGTTACTAGCCAGCTACAACCCGGTACTCTACCCTGAACCTTAGTTACTGTTCCTAGCCGGCTACCACCCAGTACTCTACCCTGAACCTGTTACTACCCGGCTACCACCCAGTACTCTACCCTGAACCTTAGTTACTGTTACTAGCTGGCTACCACCTGGTACTCTACCCTGAACCTGTTACTACCCGGCTACCACCCGGTACTCTACCCTGAACCTTAGTTACTGTTACTAGCTGGCTACCACCCGGTACTCTACCCTGAACCTTAGTTACTGTTACTAGCCGGCTACCACCCGGTACTCTACCCTGAACCTTAGTTACTGTTACTAGCTGGCTACTACCCAGTACTCTACCCTGAACCTGTTACTAGCCAGCTACCACCCAGTACTCTACCCTGAACCTGTTACTAGCCGGCTACCACCCGGTACTCTACCCTGAACCTGTTACTAGCCAGCTACCACCCAGTACTCTACCCTGAACCTGTTACTAGCCAGCTACCACCCGGTACTCTACCCTGAACCTTAGTTACTGTTACTAGCCGGCTACCACCCAGTACTCTACCCTGAACCTGTTACTACCCGGCTACCACCCAGTACTCTACCCTGAACCTTAGTTACTGTTACTAGCTGGCTACCACCCAGTACTCTACCCTGAACCTGTTACTAGCTGGCTACCACCCAGTACTCTACCCTGAACCTGTTACTAGCCGGCTACCACCCGGTACTCTACCCTGAACCTGTTACTACCCGGCTACCACCCAGTACTCTACCCTGAACCTGTTACTAGCTGGCTACCACCCATTACTCTACCCTGAACCTGTTACTAGCCGGCTACCACCCGGTACTCTACCCTGAACCTGTTACTACCCGGCTACCACCCAGTACTCTACCCTGAACCTTAGTTACTGTTACTAGCTGGCTACCACCCAGTACTCTACCCTGAACCTGTTACTTAGTTACTGTTACTAGCCGGCTACCACCCGGTACTCTACCCTGAACCTTAGTTACTGTTACTAGCCGGCTACCACCCAGTACTCTACCCTGAACCTGTTACTACCCGGCTACCACCCAGTACTCTACCCTGAACCTTAGTTACTGTTACTAGCCGGCTACCATCTGGTACTCTACCCTGAACCTTAGTTACTGTTACTAGCTGGCTACCACCTGGTACTCTACCCTGAACCTGTTACTAGCCGGCTACCACCCAGTACTCTACCCTGAACCTGTTACTAGCTGGCTACCACCCGGTACTCTACCCTGAACCTTAGTTACTGTTACTAGCCGGCTACCACCCGGTACTCTACCCTGAGGGAGAAAGAGAGAAAGAGAAAGAGAGAGAGAGATAATTAGAGAGAGCATACGGACACCGGATAAGACCGGAGAAATCCTCCAGATATAACAGACTGACCCTAGCCCCCCGACACATAAACTACTGCAGCATAAATACTGGAGGCTGAGACAGGAGGGGTTGGGAGACACTGTGAACCCGCCCGATGAAACCCCCGGACAGGGCCAAACAGGCAGGATATAACCCCACCCACTTTGCCAAAGCACAACCCCCACACCACTAGAGGGATATCTTCAACCACCAACTTACCATCCTGAGACAAGGCTGAGTATAGCCCACGAAGATCTCCCCTACGAACCCGAGGGGGGGGCGCCAACCCGGACAGGAAGACCACGTCAGTGACTCAACCCACTGAAGTGACTCACCTCTCCTTTACCATTCGGCCATCAGACCTGCCGCCCAAGACGTGATCTGAATATAAGGCTTGTCTACCATCAGATGACCATCCTACCCATGCTAGATTATGGAGACATCATTTGTAGATCAGCAGGTAAGGGTGCTCTCGAGTGGCTAGATGTTCTTTACCATTCGGCCATCAGATTGTCCACCAATGCTCCTTATAGGACACATCACTGCGCTCTGTACTCCTCTGTAAACTGGCCATCTCTGTTTACCCGACGCAAGACCCACTGGTTGATGCTTATTTATAAAACCCTCTTAGGCCTCACTCCCCCTTATCTGAGATATCTACTGCAGCCCTCATCCTCCACATACAACACCCGTTCACTCCCCCCTATCTGAGATATCTACTGCAGCCCTCATCCTCCACATACAACACCCGTTCACTCCCCCCATCTGAGATATCTACTGCAGCCCTCATCCTCCCCATACAACACCCGTTCACTCCCCCCTATCTGAGATATCTACTGCAGCCCTCATCCTCCACATACAACACCCGTTCACTCCCCCCTATCTGAGATACCTACTGCAGCCCTCATCCTCCACATACAACACCCGTTCACTCTCCCCTATCTGAGATATCTACTGCAGCCCTCATCCTCCCCATACAACACCCGTTCACTCCCCCTATCTGAGATATCTACTGCAGCCCTCATCCTCCACATACAACACCCGTTCACTCCCCCCTATCTGAGATATCTACTGCAGCCCTCATCCTCCCCATACAACACCCGTTCACTCCCCCCTATCTGAGATATCTACTGCAGCCCTCATCCTCCACATACAACACCCGTTCACTCCCCCCTATCTGAGATATCTACTGCAGCCCTCATCCTCCACATACAACACCCGTTCACTCCCCCCTATCTGAGATATCTACTGCAGCCCTCACCCGTTCACTCCCCCCTATCTGAGATATCTACTGCAGCCCTCATCCTCCACATACAACACCCGTTCACTCCCCCCTATCTGAGATATCTACTGCAGCCCTCATCCTCCACATACAGCACCCGTTCACTCCCCCCTATCTGAGATATCTACTGCAGCCCTCATCCTCCACATACAACACCCGTTCACTCCCCCCTATCTGAGATATCTACTGCAGCCCTCATCCTCCACATACAACACCCGTTCACTCGCCCCTATCTGAGATATCTACTGCAGCCCTCACCCGTTCACTCCCCCCTATCTGAGATATCTACTGCAGCCCTCATCCTCCACATACAGCACCCGTTCACTCCCCCCTATCTGAGATATCTACTGCAGCCCTCATCCTCCACATACAACACCCGTTCACTCCCCCCTATCTGAGATATCTACTGCAGCCCTCATCCTCCACATACAACACCCGTTCACTCCCCCCTATCTGAGATATCTACTGCAGCCCTCATCCTCCCCATACAACACCCGTTCACTCCCCCCTATCTGAGATATCTACTGCAGCCCTCATCCTCCACATACAACACCCGTTCACTCCCCCCTATCTGAGATATCTACTGCAGCCCTCATCCTCCACATACAACACCCGTTCACTCCCCCCTATCTGAGATATCTACTGCAGCCCTCATCCTCCACATACAACACCCGTTCACTCCCCCCTATCTGAGATATCTACTGCAGCCCTCATCCTCCACATACAACACCCGTTCACTCCCCCCTATCTGAGATATCTACTGCAGCCCTCATCCTCCACATTCAACACCCGTTCTGCCAGTCACATTCTGTTAAAGGTCCCCAAAGCACACACATCCCTGGGTCGCTCCTCTTTTCAGTTCGCTGCAGCCGGCGACTGGAACGAGCTGCAACAAAACACTCAAAACTGGACAGTTTTATCTCCATCTCTTTATTCAAAGACTCAATCATGGACACTCTTACTGACAGTTGTGGCTGCTTTGTGTGATGTATTGTTGTCTCTACCTTCTTGTCCTTTGTGCTGTTGTCTGTGCCCAATAATGTTTGTACCGTGTTTAGTGCTGCTGCCATGTTATTGTCATGTTGTGTTGCTACCATGCTGTGTTGTCATGTGGTGTTTCTACCATGTTGTGTTGTCATGTTGTGTTGTCATGTTGTGTTTCTACCATATTGTGTTGTCATGTTGTGTTGTCATGTTGTGTTGCTACCATGTTGTGTTGTCATGTTGTGTTGTCATGTTGTGTTGTCATGTTGTGTTGTCATGTTGTGCTGCTACCATGTTGTGATCCTACCATGCTGTGTTGTCATGTTGTGTTGTCATGTTGTGTTGCTACCATGTTGTTGTCATGTTGTGTTGCTACCATGCTGTGTTGTCATGTTGTGTTGCTACCATGTTGTGTTGTCATGTTGTGTTGCTACCATGCTGTGTTGTCATGTTGTGTTGCTACCATGTTGTGTTGTCATGTTGTGTTGCTACCATGTTGTGTTGTCATGTTGTGTTGCTACCATGTTGTGTTGTCATGTTGTGTTGCTACCATGTTGTGTTGTCATGTTGTGCTGCTACCTTGCTGTGTTGTTGTCTTAGGTCTCTCTTTATGTAGTGTTGTGTTGTCTCTCTTGTTGTGATGTGTGTTTTGTTCTATATTTATATTGCATTTATTTTATATATTATTTTATCCAAGGACCCCGTCCCCGCAGGAGGCCTTTTGCCTTTTTGTAGACTGTCATTGTAAATAAGAATTTATTCTTAAACTGACTTGCCTAGTTAAATAAAGGTTAAATAAAGGTTAAATAAAGGTTAAATAAAGGTTAAATAAAGGTTAAATAAAAGTAAGTGTGACCAAACGTTTGACTGATACTGTGTATATCTGTATCTCTCATCCGTTTGAGTGATGGCACATACAGGGGGCTCCATAGCAGAAGTGGATGGTGCTGGAGGCCTCCTCATGTGGTAGCTCGTTGCCTCCATCTAGTGGACAAATAGGAAGCAACAGCTTGGTTTCCCAACCCACTTCCCTAATGAACTGCCTTCAGAAATTATTCATACCCTTGACTTTTTTCCACATTTTGTTGTGTTACAAAGTGGGATTAAAATGGATTTAATTGTCTTTTTTTTGTCAACAATCTACACAAAATAGTCTATAATGTCAAAGTAGAAGAAAAATTCAAAGATTTGTACAAAATAAAATAATAACAATATACAGTATTTTGATTAGATAAGTATTCAACCCCCTGAGTCAATACATGTTAGAATAATTATTTGGCTGTGAGTCTTTCTGGGTAAGTCTCTATGAGCTTTTCACATATGGATTCAACACACTTATTATTTTCTAAATTCTTTAAGCTCTGTCAAATTGGTCGATGATCATTGCTAGACAACCATTTTCATGTCTTGCCGTAGATTTTCAAGCAGATTTAAGTCAAAACTGTAAGTCGGCCACTCAGGAACATTCCCTGTCTGTGTGTTGTGTTGGATTTGCATAACGCTTTGTATTCAGGACATAAAGTTAATTTCTTTGCCACATTCTTAGAAGTTTTACAATAGTGCCTTGTTGGAAACAGGATGCATGTTTTGGAATATTTTTTATTCTGTACAGACTTCCATATTTTCATTCATTTTAGGTTAGTATTGTGGAGTAATTACAATGTTGTTGATCCATCCTCAGTTTTCTCCTATCACAGCCATTAAACTCTGTAACTGTTTTAAAGTCACCATTGGCCTCATGGTGAAATCCCTGAGCGGTTTCCTTCCTCTCCAGCAACTGAGTTAGGAAGGAGGCCTGTATCGTTGTTAGTGACTGGGTGTATTGATACGCCATCCAAAGTGTAATTAATAACTTCACCATGCTCAAAGGGATATTCAATATCTGCTTCTGTTTTACCCATCTACCAATAGGTGCCCTTCTTTGCGAGGTATTGGAAAACCTCCCTGGTCTTTGTGGTTGAAATTCACTGCTCGACTGAGGGACCTAACAGATAATTGTATGTTTGGGGTACAGAGATGAGGTAGTCATTCATAAATCATGTTAGAGTGAGTCCAACAAAAACATGTGATTTGTTAAGCACATTTGTACTCCTGAACTTTATTTAGGCCATAACAAAGGTGTTGAATTCTTATTGACTCAAGACATTTCAGCTTTTCATTTGAACTTAATTAGTAAACATTTAAAAAAAAACTAATTCCACTCTGACATTATGGGGTATTGAGTGATTTATTTTTATTTTTTATTTATTTTATTTCACATTTATTTAACCAGGTAGGCAAGTTGAGAACAAGTTCTCATTTACAATTGCCCACCTGGCCAAGATAAAGCAAAGCAGTTCGACAACATACAACAACAACAGAGTTACACATGGAGTAAAACAAACATACAGTCAATAATACATTAGAAAAATAAGTCTATATACAATGTGAGCAAATGATGTGAGATAAGGGAGGTAAAGGCAAAAAAAAGGCCATGGTGGCAAAGTAAATACAATACAGCAAGTAAAACACTGGAATGGTAGATTTGTAGTGGAAGAAAGTGCAAAGTAGAAATCGAAATAGTGGGGCGCAAAGGAGCAAAATAAATAAATAAATACAGTAGGGGAAGAGGTAGTTGTTTAGGCTAAATTATAGATGGGCTATTGTAACGCCCTGGCCATAGAGAGGGGTTTTTGTTCTTTATTTTGGTTAGGCCAGGGTGTTACATTGGGTGGGCGTTCTATGTTCCTTTTTCTATGTTTTTGTATTTCTTTGTTTTGGGCCGTGTGTGTGGCTCCCAATCAGGCACAGCTGAAGCTCGTTGCTGCTGATTGGGAGTCACACATAAGGAGCATGTTTTTCCTTTGGGTTTGGGGGGTAATTGTTTCTGTCAGTGTTTTTGTACCAGACAGGACTGTTTGCTGTCGGTTTACTCTTTTCTTGTTTTGTATAGTGTTCATGTTGTTTATATTAAATTCTAATAATGAACACTAACTCCGCTGCACCTTGGTCCACTTCTTCAGACGACAGCTGTTACAGCTATGTGCAAAATGTCAATTTAATCCAGGCTGTAACACAACAAAATATGGAAAAAGGTCAAGGGCTGTGAATACTATCAGAAGGCACTCTACCAGTCTACTGTAGACTTTTTTTTTTCTTTACAGATGAACATGGTTTATTGTACGATTACACATCTTCACAATCAGTCTTCATGTCTTTCCAGGAGACTTGCAGTAAAAACAAATCCGCATTAGGTCAAAGCAGTGGGTGGTGAAGATAGTGTATGTGTCTAGAACCCACCACTTCAGGAAGAGGCTCGTCTACCTGGCTGTGGAGTCCAGAACCCACCACTTCAGGAAGAGGCTCGTCTACCTGGCCGTGGAGTCCAGAACCCACCACTTCAGGAAGAGGCTCGTCTACCTGGCTGTGGAGTCCAGAACCCACCACTTCAGGAAGAGGCTCGTCTACCTGGCCGTGGAGTCCAGAACCCACCACTTCAGGAAGAGGCTCGTCTACCTGGCTGTGGAGTCTAGAACCCACCACTTCAGGAAGAGGCTCGTCTACCTGGCTGTGGAGTCCAGAACCCACCACTTCAGGAAGAGGCTCGTCTACCTGGCTGTGGAGTCTAGAACCCACCACTTCAGGAAGAGGCTTGTCTACCTGGCTGTGGAGTCCAGAAAGGACTAGACCGTTATCTTCAGGAAGAGACACCACTTCAGGAAGAGGCTTGTCTACCTGGCTGTGGAGTCCAGAACACACCACTTCAGGAAGAGGCTCGTCTACCTGGCTGTGGAGTCCAGAAAGGACTAGACCGTTGTCTACAATGAGCCAGAGTCACAAAGCCCCAAACACAACATCCCTGCCAACATCACCACAGCGACAAAGCCTGCTTTTAACCAGCCGCCATTACCTAACACAAGAAGAAGTTCAATGTTAACCAGTTTGAAGAACATTCTGGAAGCTGCCTGGAACGTTCAACCAACACAACATTTTCAGTTAGACTGATGTAGTAGTATACTGTTGTCACGTCCTGGCCAGTATAGGGGTTAATTAGTATTGTAGTTTGGTCAGGATGTGGCAGAGGGTATTTGGTTTATGTGGTTCGGGGTGGTGTTTTTGTAGTAAGGGCATTTGATTTAAGTATTCCGGGTTTTTTTGGGGCACTGTTGGAGATTAATGTTATTCTATGTTTAGTCTAGGTAGTCTGGTTCTATGTTTAGTTAATTAGGGTGGGGACTCTCAATTGAAGGCAGGTGTGGTCTATTTGCCTTTGATTGAGAGTCCCATATATTAGGGTGTGTTTGTCATTTGTGGGGGATTGTTCTTGCACTGCCTGTAAGACTGGTCCTGTCGTGTGTATTGTTTTTCCAGTGGATGCTTTACTCCTTGTTTTGAATTAAAATATGAGCATCCATATTCCCGCTGCAGTTCGGTCTATTCAACACGGCTCTTTTTGTGACAACTATAGAATTTCTAGTGCTCTCTAACTGCATTGTGGGACATTGCTAGCTGTTGTATATAACGGTGTTTTAACGTTTTTTTTTTTACCAGTGTACTGACACGTGACTAAATTATTCCAGCTGCATCAGAAAACAAAGTGTTGACTTCAATTTCTGAATCAATTCAATGTGATATTCATGAAATGTATACTGAACAAAAAATATGAACGTAAGGTGCAACAATTTCAAATATTTTACTGAGTTACGGTTCATACGAGGAAATCAGTCAATTTAAATAAAATAAATGAGTCCTTAATCTATGGATTTCACGACTGGGAATACACATATACATCTGTTAGTCACAGATAGCTTAATAAGGAAAAAATGGGCTTCACAATGGGCCTCAGGATCTCGTCACTGTATTTCTGAGCATTCAAATTACCAATCAATAAAATGCAATTGTGTTCGTTGTCCGTAGCTTATGTGTCACGTCCTGGCCAGTATAAGGGGTTATTTGTTATTGTAGTTTGGTCAGGACGTGGCAGGGGGTATTTGTTTTATGTGGTTCGGGGTGGTGGTTTATTTAGTAGGGTATTTGATTTATGTATTCCGGGGGTTTTTGGGCACTGTTCTATGTTAGTGTATTTCTATGTTCTGTCTAGTCTTTTGTATTTCTATGTTTTGTTAATTGGGGTTGGACTCAATTGGAGGCAGGTGTTTTCTAGTTGCCTCTGATTGAGAGTCCTATATAGAGGTGTGTGTTTGTTGAGTACTTTGTGGGAGATTATGCTGTGTATAGCTTTGTGCCTTACCAGCATGTGATTAGTTGTTGTGTTTGTTTTGGTTCTCCTTCTTGTCCGTTTATAATAAAGAAGATGAGTGCGCATTTCCCCGCTGCATTTTGGTCTAAATCTGATGACAACCGTTACATTATGCCTGCCCCATACCATAACCCCACCGGCACCATGACGCACTCTGTTCACAACGTTGACATCAGCAACCCGCTCGCCCACACATCGCCATACACGTGGTCTGCGGTTGTGATGCCGGTTGGACGTACTGCCAACTTCTCTAAAACAACATTGGAGGCGGCTTATGGTAGAAAAAAATAACATTAAATTCTCTGACAACAGCTCTGGTGGACATTCCTGCAGTCAGCATGCCAACTGCACGCTCCCTCAAAACTTGAGACATCTGTGGCATTGTGTTGTGTGACAAAACTGCACATTTTTAGAATGGCCTTTTATTGTCCCCAGCACAAGGTGCACCTGTGTAATGATCATGCTGTTTAATCAGCTTCTTGATATGCTACACCTGTCAGGTGGATGGATTATCTTGGCAAAGGAGAAATGCTCACTAACAAGGATGTAAACAAATTTGTGCACAGCATTTTAGAGAAATAAGCTTTTTGTGCATCTAAAATATTTTTGGGGGATCATGAAACGTGGGACCAACACTTTACATGTTGAGTTTATATTTTAGTTCAGTGTATTTGGATAAAACCAGTTTCAGTCTTGCTGCTAAAACAAACGATGCAGGGAGTTGGTGTCACGAGTGTCACGTCCTGGCCAGTATATAAGGTTAATTGTTTTGTAGTTTGGTCAGGGCGTGACAGAGGGTATTTGTTTTATGTGGTTCGGGGTGGTGTGTTTGTGTAAAGGGTGTTTGATTTAGTATGTCCGGGTTTTGGTTTATGTCTAGGTAGTTCTATGTGGAGTCTAGTATGTCTGTTTCTATGTCTGGTGAATTGGTGTTGGGACTCTCAGTTGAAGGCAGGTGTTTTCTATCTGCCTTTGATTGAGAGTCTCATAAATGAAGGTGTGTTTGTGTTTGTGTTTTGTGGGTGATTGTTCTGTGTAAAGCACTATGCTTTGACAGACTGTTAGTTGTTCGTATTTTGTTATTTTTGTATGTTCATTTTTGTAGTGAATAAAAATCAAGATGAGCATTCACGAACCTGCTGCGTATTGGTCCACATTTTCCGATGACGATTTCGTTATCTCGTCAGAGGACGAAGACAACCGTGACAACGAGAATTTTCAATCCCAATGATGATAACTAACAATTATTTAAGCTTTGACCAATCCCCAAGGTTTGTAAGACCCTGAGTTTAATAATAATTAGGCAAAGACTCAGCTTACGCAAAAGGTCCGTACAGTTTATTCAGAGAACGTTCTAAAGTTAAAAAAAATGCAAATGTAACGGCTGTCTGAGGAAGAAGTGGACCAAAATGCGGCGGAGTTAGGGTTCGTCATATTTAATTAAACGAACACTATGCAATTTACAAAACAACAAAACTGACAGCCAACACAGTCCTGTCAGGTGCAACCAGAACAATTACCCACGAAACACAAAGGAAACGTAGGCAACTTATGTGTGACTCCCAATCAACCACAACCCTCTACAGCTGTGCCTGATTGGAAGTCACACGGCCAAAATCAATGAAACAATAAAACACACACTCCCTTCTGCCACGTCCTGACCCAACTACCCCCTCTACTGGTCAGGACGTGACAGCAAAGACATGACATTTTATAACTCTTATTGCCCCCACCTCCTTACACGGACATACAGACACAAACAGTAGGTGGGCTGTATCTTTCCCCACAGTCCACATTCCTCGTTTATCACTACCAAGCTGGCAGTTTTATCCTCCCGAGATTAGAGGGACCTTGACAGGACTCCCTGTCCTGTCGTAAGTCTCTTAGAGTTCCAACCAGGTCAGGTCAGACACAGTTTAATTGTCCTCTATATTTTCTTAGTCACACACAAACACATTTCTCTCCCTTACTGGTCTCGACCAAACCTTATTGGAATTAAGTTTATCACTTTAATTATTCATTATACATGTTACATAATCTAATAATTACTAATAGTTACGTTTGTCTAATTATTCATTATATATGTTACATAATCTAATAATTACTAATAGTTATGTTTGTCTAATTATTCATTATATATGTTACATAATGTCATAATTACGTTTCAGGGTGGAATTATTTAGTCATTACCTTTTAAACATATACATTCCCTTATCAGTTGGTGTATCATTTAAACTTTAATTTGTTGGCAAGTAAATCTGTTTTAATTAAACATTAGAGTCTGACAATAGAGAAAATAATCAGACATGGCTTGTATCCAAGGCGATGTTTATTTGCTCTGGAGAACGAGGTGAGTTTCCACAGCAGTATGCAGGAACAGTTATGGCAATGTATATGACATGTATACAGTAGAATAAATATATATACTACTGACACCTATAATAAATACTACAGTTTTACAAAAGGGAACACTGACATATGGTGTGTTTTGGATGGTGCAGATGAGGAGCTGCCTCACCAATTCACACAGACCTTGTGTCACGTCCTGACCAATAAAAGGGGTTATTTGTTATTGTAGTTTGGGGTTGGGGTGGTCACGTGTGTGTGTGTGTGTGTGTGTGCAGGGCAGAGGTCTCGGGTTCTAGTGTCGTTGTGAGCTGGAGGAAGAAGGAAGCAGTACGACATCCACTACACACACACACACACACACACACTCACCGAATCTGGTTCATTACACACAGAGAATCTGGTTCATTACACACAGAGAATCTGGTTCGTTACACACAGAGAATCTGGTTCGTTACACACAGAGAATCTGGTTCATTACACACAGAGAATCTGGTTCATTACACACAGAGAGAATCTGGTTCGTTACACACAGAGAATCTGGTTCGTTACACACAGAGAATCTGGTTCATTACACACAGAGAATCTGGTTCGTTACACACAGAGAATCTGGTTCGTTACACACAGAGAATCTGGTTCATTACACACAGAGAGAATCTGGTTTGTTACACACAGAGAGAATCTGGTTCGTTAAACACACAGAGAATCTGGTTCATTACACACACAGAGAATCTTTAATAGTTAGGCGTTCATATTGGATACACACCGTTCAGAATGGGCTCTGTGGTAGTAACATACCTCAGAATGGGCTCTGTGGTGGAAACATACCTCAGAATGGGCTCTGTGGTAGTAACATACCTCAGAATGGGCTCTGTGGTAGTAACATACCTCAGAATGGGCTCTGTGGTAGTAACATACCTCAGAATGGGCTCTGTGGTAGTAACATACCTCAGAATG
>NC_042964.1:1058639-1073639 GCF_901001165.1 Salmo trutta | reverse complement strand
AGAGTATTACAGAGTATTACAGAGTATTACAGAGTATTACTGGGTATTTCCGGGTATTACTGGGTATTACCGAGTATTACTGGGTATTACCGAGTATTACTGAATATTACAGAGTATTACCGAGTATTACAGAGTACTACATAGTATTACTGAGTATTACTGAGTATTACCGAGCAGCACTGAGTATTACCGAGTATTACTGAGTATTACCGAGTATTACTGAGTATTACCGGGTATTACCGGGTATTACCGAGTATTACCGGGTATTACCGGGTATTACTGGGTATTACCGAGTATTACTGGGTATTACCGAGTATTACTGAGTACTACATAGTACTACAGAGTATTACTGAGTATTACAGGGTATTACAGAGTATTACCAAGTATTACTAAGTATTACAGAGTATTACTGAGTATTACTGAGTATTATAGAGTATTACAGAGTATTACTGAGTATTACTGAGTATTATAGAGTATTACAGAGTATTACTGAGTATTATTTTATCTGCCTATTTCTTCTCTATTAGTCCCTCCAGAATTCCACAGGGATTGTTTGAGATAATTGCGGGCAGAAATGCTTGATTTTACTGCGGTAATTATGACATTTTGCATGGAAATACGCAATGATTTAGTCCAATTTGTCGCGAAAACACACTAACTAGGAAAAAAAAGTTAGTTGCTCGAATGAATCATATTACGCAGTAAATGTGCGGTGATTGGTTGAAGATGCAAACCCTCTTTTTTTTTGTACCGCTGTGATTGGTTAAATTTCCATGCCCCTCGCATAATACGCGTGGAATTGTTAATTTTGCAAAAACATTTCGCGATCGCAGAATCTCAGAATCCTGAAGGGACTGCTCTTTATTCAGCATATAAACGTCTCCATGGTGACGGTGGTTGTTCTCACTGTGCACATCTCCTCTCTGTCTCTGTGTGACAAACTTCTGAATGTGGTTGTCCAGGGTGGTGGTGGGAAGAGGGCTGGAGGTGGTAGGGGAGGGGGTAGAGGGGGTAGAGGGAGGAGAGCTGGGGGTGGTAGGGGAGAGGGTAGAGGGAGGAGAGCTGGGGGTAGAGGGGGTAGAGGGGGTAGAGGGAGGAGGGCTGGGGGTGGTAGGGGAGGGGGTAGAGGGAGGAGGGCAGGGGGTGGTAGGGGAGGGGGTAGAGGGGGTAGAGGGAGGAGGGCTGGGGGTGGTAGGGGAGGGGGTAGAGGGAGGAGGGCTGGGGGTGGTAGGGGAGGGGGTAGAGGGGGTAGAGGGGGTAGAGGGAGGAGGGCTGGGGGTGGTAGGGGAGGGGGTAGAGGGAAGATTTGTAGTTGTTGTTGTTGTTGTTGTTGTTGTTGTTGTACTAGGTATTCTCGTTGTTGTTGATGTAATGAAAGCAGTGGTAGGTTCAGGGGTAGTTGGAGTAGGGGTTGTCAACGGCTGAGTAGTGGTTGTTGTCGTGGGAACGGTTGTTGGGACGGCGGTTGTCGTAACGATGGTTGCCGTGGTGGTAGGTCTCCTGGTCGTTATTGCCATGGCAGCGGTGGCGGCTGCTGCTGCTGTCGTCGTAGCAGTAGGTCCGACTGTAGTTGTCTGTCCGGTTGTTTGTCTGGTTGTTTGTTTAGGTGTAGGTCTCGTTGTAGATCTGGCTGTGGTTTTAGGTTGAGGAGGAACAACGGTGACCTTGGCAACAGCTGGAGAGAAACATAGAGGCAGTTACTAACTCTCTCGTTAAGACTCAACTCTCGTGCAGTCTCATTTGATTATTGTAGAAGAACATTTCGATTGACAAAAAAAACAGTTAAGGTAAAAACTAAAGAAACAGAAGTTAGTTATATTCTTACGATAGCAGTCCTTCCTTCCCTTCCCGTCTCTACAGAGGCATGTGGGAGAGTCAGGGTTGAGGGAGCAGAAGGAACGAGAATCCTTATCTGAAAAAACACACACACAGACAGACACAGACACACACACAGACACACACACAGACACAGACACAGACACAGACACACACACAGACACAGACACACACAGACAGACAGACAGACAGACACACACACACACACACACACACAGATAGAAACACACACACACACACACACACAGAAACACAGACACACACACACACACACACAAGCTGTCGATGTAGCACAGTTCGAGGTTGTTGTGTGTGTGTGTGTGTGTGTGTGTGTGTGTGTGTGTGTGTGTGTGTGTGTGTGTGTGTGTGTGTGTGTGTGTGTGTGTGTGTGTATGTGTGTGTGTGTGTGTGTACACCTTACCTATACAGTGGTATCTGCCGTTGATGTAGGTGAGTTTGTAACCATGGTAACATTTACACACATAGCTGCCGAAGGTGTTCTGACACTTCCTGTTCCGAGGACACACCCCTCGACCCGCCACACACTCGTCAACATCTAAGACAGGAGAGTAATGACATCGCAGAGTAATGACTATGACTATGAAGGGTAATGACTATGGAGGGTAATGAATATGGAGGGTAATGACTATGGAGAGTAATGACTATGAAGGGTAATGACTATGGAGGGTAATGACTATGGAGGGTAATGACATCAAAGGGTAATGACTATGGAGGGTAATGACTATGGAGGGTAATGACTATGGAGGGTAATGACTATGGAGAGTAATGACTATGGAGAGTAATGACTATGGAGGGTAATGACTATGAAGGGTAATGACTATGAAGGGTAATGACTATGGAGAGTAATGACTATGGAGGGTAATGACTATGGAGAGTAATGACTATGGAGAGTAATGACTATGGAGGGTAATGACTATGGAGGGTAATGACTATGAAGGGTAATGACATCAAAGGGTAATGACTATGGAGGGTAATGACTATGGAGGGTAATGACATCAAAGGGTAATGACTATGAAGGGTAATGACTATGAAGGGTAATGACTATGGAGGGTAATGACTATGGAGGGTAATGACTATGGAGAGTAATGACTATGGAGAGTAATGACTATGAAGGGTAATGACTATGGAGGGTAATGACTATGGAGGGTAATGACTATGGAGAGTAATGACTATGGAGAGTAATGACTATGAAGGGTAATGACTATGGAGGGTAATGACTATGGAGGGTAATGACTATGGAGAGTAATGACTATGGAGAGTAATGACTATGGAGGGTAATGACTATGAAGGGTAATGACTATGAAGGGTAATGACTATGGAGAGTAATGACTATGGAGGGTAATGACTATGGAGAGTAATGACTATGGAGAGTAATGACTATGGAGGGTAATGACTATGGAGGGTAATGACTATGGAGAGTAATGACTATGGAGAGTAATGACTATGGAGGGTAATGACTAGAGAGTAATGACTATGGAGGGTAATGACTATGAAGAGTAATGACTATGGAGAGTAATGACTATGGAGAGTAATGACTATGGTGAGTAATGACTATGGAGGGTAATGACTATGGAGGGTAATGACTATGGAGGGTAATGACTATGGAGAGTAATGACTATGGAGGGTAATGACTATGGAGAGTAATGACTATGGAGAGTAATGACTATGGAGAGTAATGACATCGAAGGGTAATGACATCAAAGGGTAATGACTATGGAGGGTAATGACTACGTTTAAAATTGAGTAAAATGATGAGTCATATAGCACCACATTACACACATGTACAAACATTCACTACACACACTCACGCACACACACAGTCTAAACCTAACCCTGTCTCCTAACCCTAGCTCCTAACCCTAACCCTTTCTCCTAACCCTGTCTCCTAACCCTGTCTCCTAACCCTAGCTCCTAACCATAGCTCCTAACCCTAGCTCCTAACCCTAGCTCCTAACCCTAGCTCCTAACCCTACCTCCTAACCCTAGCTCCTAACCCTAGCTCCTAACCCTAGCTCCTAACCCTACCTCCTAACCCTAGCTCCTAACCCTAGCTCCTAACCCTAGCTCCTAACCCTACCTCCTAACCCTAACCCTTTCTCCTAACCCTGTCTCCTAACCCTGTCTCCTAACCCTGTCTCCTAACCCTATCTCCTAACCCTGTCTCCTAACCCTAGCTCCTAACCATAGCTCCTAACCCTAGCTCCTAACCCTAGCTCCTAACCCTAGCTCCTAACCCTAGCTCCTAACCATAGCTCCTAACCCTAACCCTTTCCCCCAACCCTGTCTCCTAACCCTGTCTCCTAACCCTAGCTCCTAACCCTAGCTCCTAACCCTAGCTCCTAACCCTAGCTCCTAACCATAGCTCCTAACCCTAACCCTATCTCCTAACCCTGTCTCCTAACCCTAGCTCCTAACCCTGTCTCCTAACCATAGCTCCTAACCCTAACCCTAATTCTAACCTTAATAACCCTAACCCTGTCTCCTAACCCTAGCTCCTAACCCTAGCTCCTAACCCTAGCTCCTAACCCTGTCTCCTAACCCTGTCTCCTAACCCTAGCTCCTAACCCTAGCTCCTAACCCTAGCTCCTAACCATAGCTCCTAACCCTAACCCTAATTCTAACCTTAATAACCCTAACCCTAGCTCCTAACCCTGTCTCCTAACCCTAGTTCTAACCTTAATAACCCTAACCCTCCTAGAAATAGCATTTGACCTTGTGGGGACTAACAACATGTCCCCAGTTAGTCACATTTTTGTTTGTTTACTATTCTTGTAGGGACTTCTGGTCCCCACAAGAATAGTTAAACATGTCCACACACACACACTCTTTATCTCTCTCTGATTGTGCTGCTAAGGTTTTCCGCGACAACAGACCAGCGCTCCAGAACAGATCTTCCAGAGCCTCGCAGTGTTTCCTGTCCATCATTCCAACCGTACTACTGCTTCCACCTACAGCAGTCTGTCTCTCTGACTGACTACCTGCTGCTGCTTAGAGAGAGTCTCTCTCTCTCCCTCTCTCTCTGTCTGTCTCTCTCTCTCTCTCTCTCTCTCCCTCTCTCCCTCTCTCCCTCTCTCGCTCTCTCCCTCCCTGATATGGTAGTTCTTCAGGGAAACATTGATAAATGACACCAGTCTTCAACTCAGGGGCGTCATGAACCCCATAAATTCTGAGGGGGCGATACGTATGTGAGGATGGCTGGGGGGGGGTTGGTCGGGAAGGGGGCACGTCCCCCTCCCTGTCCGGAAGTTGGAGAATTACATTTTTCTGACACCTGAAACAGCTTTTTCCTGCAATTTAGAGCCAAAATCATTATCCTTAATTCTCTGTCAAAAATATATTTATTTTTCTGCATATCTAAGCGTAACTCTTGAGTTGTCTGTATCCTCCTGACTGATGGTAATTATCTATTAAAGAAACTAAATCTGGGAAAAAGATTGAAAGGAATGTGAGTCGCATTTAGTAATTGCTTGCAAGCTAAAATAGCTAGCTACTCTAAAATAGCTAGCAACTCTAAAAAAAGCTAGCTACTCTTCTATGGTCAGAATCAACACTGGTCTATTCCTATTTCATAATCTCCTAACCCCGTGGGCTCTATACGGTACTCCTAACCCTCTATACGGTCCTCCTAACCCTCTATACGGTACTCCTAACCCTCTATACGGTGCTCCTAACCCTCTATACGGTGCTCCTAACCCTCTATACGGTCCTCCTAACCCTCTATACGGTACTCCTAACCCTCTATACGGTGCTCCTAACCCTCTATACGGTGCTCCTAACCCTCTATACGGTCCTCCTAACCCTCTATACGGTGCTCCTAACCCTCTATACGGTACTCCTAACCCTCTATACGGTGCTCCTAACCCTCTATACGGTGCTCCTAACCCTCTATACGGTACTCCTAACCCTCTATACGGTCCTCCTAACCCTCTATACGGTGCTCCTAACCCTCTATACGGTACTCCTAACCCTCTATACGGTACTCCTAACCCTCTATACGGTACTCCTAACCCTCTATACGGTACTCCTAACCCTCTATACGGTACTCCTAACCCTCTATACGGTGCTCCTAACCCTCTATACGGTACTCCTAACCCCGTGGGCTCTATACGGTACTCCTAACCCTCTATACGGTACTCCTAACCCCGTGGGCTGTATACGGTACTCCTAACCCTCTATACGGTACTCCTAACCCTCTATACGGTACTCCTAAACCTCTATACGGTACTCCTAACCCTCTATACGGTACTCCTAACCCTCTATACGGTGCTCCTAACCCTCTATACGGTACTCCTAACCCTCTATACGGTACTCCTAACCCTCTATACGGTACTCCTAACCCTCTATACGGTACTCCTAACCCTCTATACGGTACTCCTAACCCCGTGGGCTGTATACGGTACTCCTAACCCTCTATACGGTACTCCTAACCCTCTATACGGTACTCCTAACCCTCTATACGGTACTCCTAACCCTCTATACGGTGCTCCTAACCCTCTATACGGTCCTCCTAACCCTCTATACGGTACTCCTAACCCTCTATACGGTACTCCTAACCCTCTATACGGTACTCCTAACCCTCTATACGGTACTCCTAACCCTCTATACGGTACTCCTAACCCCGTGGGCTCTATACGGTACTCCTAACCCTCTATACGGTACTCCTAACCCTCTATACGGTACTCCTAACCCTCTATACGGTACTCCTAACCCCGTGGGCTCTATCCGGTACTCCTAACCCTCTATACGGTACTCCTAACCCTCTATACGGTGCTCCTAACCCTCTATACGGTGCTCCTAACCCTCTATACGGTACTCCTAACCCTCTATACGGTACTCCTAACCCCGTGGGCTCTATACGGTACTCCTAACCCCGTGGGCTCCTAACCCCGTGGGCTCTATACGGTACTCCCAACCCTCTATACGGTACTCCTAACCCCCTATACGGTACTCCTAACCCTCTATACGGTACTCCTAACCCTCTATACGGTACTCCTAACCCTCTATACGGTACTCCTAACCCCGTGGGCTCTATACGGTACTCCTAACCCTCTATACGGTACTCCTAACCCTCTATACGGTACTCCTAACCCCCTATACGGTACTCCTAACCCTCTATACGGTACTCCTAACCCTCTATACGGTACTCCTAACCCTCTATACGGTACTCCTAACCCTCTATACGGTACTCCTAACCCTCTATACGGTACTCCTAACCCTCTATACGGTACTCCTAACCCTCTATACGGTGCTCCTAACCCTCTATACGGTACTCCTAACCCTCTATACGGTCCTCCTAACCCTCTATCCGGTACTCCTAACCCTCTATACGGTACTCCTAATCCTCTATACGGTGCTCCTAACCCTCTATACGGTACTCCTAACCCTCTATACGGTACTCCTAACCCTCTATACGGTACTCCTAACCCTCTATACGGTACTCCTAACCCTCTATACGGTACTCCTAACCCTCTATACGGTACTCCTAACCCCGTGGGCTCTATACGGTACTCCTAACCCTCTATACGGTACTCCTAACCCCGTGGGCTCTATACGGTACTCCTAACCCTCTATACGGTACTCCTAACCCTCTATACGGTACTCCTAACCCTCTATATGGTGCTCCTAACCCCGTGGGCTCTATACGGTACTCCTAACCCTCTATACGGTGCTCCTAACCCCGTGGGCTCTATACGGTACTCCTAACCCTCTATACGGTACTCCTAACCCTCTATACGGTCCTCCTAACCCTCTATACGGTACTCCTAACCCTCTATACGGTACTCCTATCCCTCTATACGGTACTCCTAACCCTCTATACGGTACTCCTAACCCTCTATACGGTACTCCTAACCCTCTATACGGTACTCCTAACCCTCTATACGGTACTCCTAACCCTCTATACGGTACTCCTAACCCCGTGGGCTCTATAACGGTACTCCTAACCCTCTATACGGTACTCCTAACCCTATATACGGTACTCCTAAACCCTCTATACGGTACTCCTAACCCTCTATACGGTACTCCTACCCTCTATACGGTCCTCCTAATCCTCTATACGGGTACTCCTAACCCTCTATACGGTACTCCCAACCCTCTATACGGTACTCCTAAACCCTCTATACGGTACTCCTAACCCTCTATACGGTACTCCTAACCCTCTATACGGTACTCCTAACCCTCTATACGGTACTCCTAACCCTCTATACGGTACTCCTAACCCCGTGGGCTCTATCCGGTACTCCTAACCCTCTATACGGTACTCCTAACCCTCTATACGGTACTCCTAACCCTCTATACGGTGCTCCTAACCCTCTATACGGTACTCCTAACCCTCTATACGGTACTCCTAACCCTCTATACGGTCCTCCTAACCCTCTATACGGTACTCCTAACCCTCTATACGGTACTCCTAACCCTCTATACGGTACTCCTAACCCTCTATACGGTACTCCTAACCCTCTATACGGTACTCCTAACCCTCTATACGGTACTCCTAACCCTCTATACGGTGCTCCTAACCCTCTATACGGTACTCTATACGGTACTCCTAACCCTCTATACGGTACTCCTAACCCTCTATACGGTACTCCTAACCCCTCTATACGGTACTCCTAACCCTCTATACGGTACTCCTAACCCTCTATACGGTACTCCTAACCCTCTATACGGTGCTCCTAACCCTCTATACGGTCCTCCTAACCCTCTATACGGTGCTCCTAACCCTCTATACGGTACTCCTAACCCTCTATACGGTACTCCTAACCCTCTATACGGTACTCCTAACCCTCTATACGGTACTCCTAATCCTCTATACGGTACTCCTAACCCTCTATACGGTGCTCCTAACCCTCTATACGGTACTCCTAACCCTCTATACGGTACTCCTAACCCTCTATACGGTACTCCTAACCCTCTATACGGTACTCCTAACCCTCTATACGGTACTCCTAACCCTCTATACGGTGCTCCTAACCCTCTATCCGGTACTCCTAACCCTCTATACGGTGCTCCTAACCCTCTATACGGTACTCCTAACCCTCTATACGGTACTCCTAACCCTCTATACGGTACTCCTAACCCTCTATACGGTACTCCTAACCCTCTATACGGTCCTCCTAACCCTCTATACGGTACTCCTAACCCTCTATACGGTACTCCTAACCCTCTATCCGGTACTCCTAACCCTCTATACGGTACTCCTAACCCTCTATACGGTACTCCTAACCCTCTATACGGTACTCCTAACCCCGTGGGCTCCTAACCCCGTGGCCTCTATACGTTACTCCTAACCCTCTATACGGTACTCCTAACCCTCTATCCGGTCCTCCTAACCCTCTATACGGTACTCCTAACCCTCTATCCGGTCCTCCTAACCCTCTATACGGTGCTCCTAACCCTCTATCCGGTCCTCCTAACCCTCTATACGGTACTCCTAACCCTCTATCCGGTCCTCCTAACCCTCTATACGGTACTCCTAACCCCGTGGGCTCCTAACCCCGTGGCCTCTATCCGGTGTGCCCTATTCAGTAGTGCACTATATAGTGAATAGGGCGCCAGAAAGAGACAATGAGTCATTTGTCAGAGCTGGTAAAGATGACTGTAATTCACTCCACTGATTGGTGGGTAGACTGGTGCTGTCATCCAATATGATTGCAGACTGGTATTTGTAGTCAATTGGGAGAACAACAGCAAAAATATAGTTGTATTGTGTTTAATCAGACCAGACCATAATACTCACCCACACAGGTGCGTCTGTCTGGACCCAGCCGTAACCCTGGAGACGGACACTGGCAACGCACCACACCTTTGGTAACCTCACAGCCGTGCTGACAGTTGGCCCTGACACAGGTACGTGCATCTAAACAGGAAGTAGGAAGTATACAGGAAATACAGGGAAACAGTTATCCCAGGGTACAGAAACACTCATAAGACCACTAAAGAACAATGATTTGAACTGGGCTGAGCGGGAGCTGCTCTCCCGTAGGGGTTGGAGGGCCGAGAGACCAGAGGTGGCAGAACGGAGTGCTCGGGTTGGGGTGTTAAGGTTTGACCATAGCCTGAAAGTAGGGAGGGGCAGTTCCTCTTGCTGTTCCGTTGGTAAGCATCATGGTCTTGTAGTGGATGCGAGCTTCGACTGGAAGCCAGTGGAGTGTGTGGAGGAGCAGGGTGACATGAGAGAACTTGGGAAGGTTGAAAACCAGGCAGGTGGCTGCGTTCTGGATAAGTTGCAGGGTTTTGATGGCACAAGTGGGGAGCCCAGCCAACAGTGAGTTGCAGTAGTCCAGACGGGAGATGACAAGAGCCTGGAATAGGACCTGCGCCTCTTCTTGTGTGAGGTAGGGTAGTACTCTACGGATGTTGTAGAGCACGAATCTGCAGGAGTGAGTCACTGCTTTGATGTTTGCAGAGAACGACAGGGTGTTGGCCAGGGTCACGCCAAGGTTCTTTGTACTCTGGGAGGGGGACACCGTGGAGTTGTCAACCGTGATGGAGAGGTCCTAGAGTGGTCTTGCTGTCCCTGGGAGGAAGAGCAGCTCCGTCTTGTCCAGGTTGAGCTTGAGGTGGTGGGCCGACATCCAAGCTGAGATATCTGCCAGGCATGCAGAGATACGTGTTGCCACCTGGGTGTCAGAAGGAGAAGAGGAGAAGTCCATCCTCATAGCAGTGATAGGAGAGACCATAAGAGGATATGATGGAGCTGAATGACTTGATCTATAGAGAGGAGAGGAGAGGTCCATCCTCATAGCAGTGATAGGAGAGACCATGAGAGGATATGACGGAGCTGAGTGACTTGGTGTATAGAGAGAAGAGGAGAGGTCCATCCTCATAGCAGTGATAGGAGAGACCATGTGAGGATATAACAAAGCTGAGTGACTTGGTGTGTAGAGAGAAGAGGAGAGGGCCTAGGACCGAGCCCTGGGGGACACCAGTAGTGAGAGTACATGGTGCAGACACAGATCCTCTCCACGTCACCTAGTAGGAGCGACCTGCCAGGTAGGATTCAACCCAAGAGTGTGCAGAGCCTGAGACACCCAGCTCTGAGAGGGTGGAGAGGAAGATCTGATGGTTCACGGTGTCGAAGGCAGTGGATAGATCTAGGAGGATGAGAACAGAGGAGAGAGAGTCAGCTTTGGCAGTGCAGAGAGCCTCTGTGACAAAGAGAAGAGCAGTCTCGGTTGAGTGACCCATCTTACATTTACATTTACATTTAAGTCATTTAGCAGACGCTCTTATCCAGAGCGACTTAAAAATTGGTGCATTCACCTTATGATATCCAGTGGAACAACCACTTTACAATAGTGCATCTAAATCTTTTAAGGGGGGGTTAGAAGGATTACTCTATCCTATCCCAGGTATTCCTTAAAGAGGTGGGGTTTCAGGTGTCTCCGGAAGGTGGTGATTGACTCCGCTGTCCTGGCGTCGTGAGGGAGCTTGTTCCACAATTGGGGTGCCAGAGCAGCGAACAGTTTTGACTGGGCTGAGCGGGAACTGTGCTTCCTCAGAGGTAGGGAGGCGAGCAGGCCAGAGGTGGATGAACGCAGTGCCCTTGTTTGGTTGTAGGGACTGATCAGAGCCTGAAGGTACGGAGGTGCCGTTCCCCTCACAGCTCCGTAGGCAAGCACCATGGTCTTGAAGACTGACTGGTTAGGGTCCAGAAGATGGTTCTGAGAGAGATAGCGAGAGAGTTGATCAGATACAGAACGCTCAAGTGTTTTTAGAAAGAATAGAAAGAAGGGATGCAGGTCTGTAGTTTGACGTCAGATGAGTCGAGTTTTGGTTTCTTGAGGAGGGGGGCAACTCAGGCTATTTTGAACTCAGATGGGATGCAGTCAGTGGTCAGTGATGAGTTGATGAGGGAAGTGAGGAATGGGAGAAGGTCTCCAGAGATGGTCTGGAGGAGGGAGGACGGGACGGGGTTGAGTGGGCAGGTTGTCGGGCGGCCAGACCTCACTACTCGCAGGATGTCATCTGGAGAGAGAGGGGAGAAAGAGGTCAAGTCGTAGGGTAGTTCTGTGAGTCCACTGAGACCAGTGGACTCAATAGGCTGAGTGAAGGAGTGGGACCAGTGGACTCAATAGGCTGAGTGAAGGAGTGGGACCAGTGGACTCAATAGGCTGAGTGAAGGAGTGAGACCAGTGGACTCAATAGGCTGAGTGAAGGAGTGGGACCAGTGGACTCAATAGGCTGAGTGAATGAGGAGCGGATGTCCTCAACCTTTTTTTCAAAGTTGTTGATAAAATTGTCCGCAGAGAGGGAGGAGGGAGGGGGTGGAGGATTAAGGAGGGAGAAGGTGGTAAACAGTTTCCTTAGGTTAGAGTTTCCTAGGGTCTGAGTTTCCTAGGGTAAGAGTTTACTAGGGTTAGAGTTTACTAGGGTCTGAGTTTACTAGGGTCAGAGTTTCCTAGGGTTAGAGTTTCCTAGGGTTAGAGTTTACCAGGGTTAGAGTTTCCTAGGGTTAGAGTTTACTAGGGTTAGAGTTTCCTAGGGTTAGAGTTTCCTAGGGTTAGAGTTTCCTAGGGTTAGAGTTTACTAGGGTTAGAGTTTACTAGGGTTATAGTTTCCCAGGGTTAGAGTTTACTAGGGTTAGAGTTTAGCAGGGTTAGAGTTTACTAGGGTTATAGTTTACCAGGGTTAGAGTTTACTAGGGTTAGAGTTTACTAGGGTTATAGTTTCCCAGGGTTAGAGTTTAGCAGGGTTAGAGTTTCCTAGGGTTAGAGTTTACCAGGGTTAGAGTTTACTAGGGTTAGAGTTTACTAGGGTTAGAGTTTCCTAGGGTTAGAGTTTACTAGGGTTATAGTTTCCTAGGGTTAGAGTTTACTAGGGTTAGAGTTTCCTAGGGTTAGAGTTTACTAGGGTTAGAGTTTCCTAGGGTTAGAGTTTACCAGGGTTAGAGTTTCCTAGGGTTAGAGTTTCCTAGGGTTAGAGTTTACTAGGGTTAGAGTTTCCTAGGGTTAGAGTTTACCAGGGTTAGAGTTTCCTAGGGTTAGAGTTTGCTAGGGTTAGAGTTTCCTTGGGTTAGAGTTTCCTAGGGTTAGAGTTTCCTAGGGTTAGAGTTTCCTAGGGTTAGAGTATACTAGGGTTATAGTTTACGAGGGTTCGAGTTTACTAGGGTTCGAGGTTACTAGGGTACGAGTTTACTAGGGTTTGAGTTTACTAGGGTAAGAGTTTACTAGGGTTCTAGTTTCCTAGAGTTAGAGTTTACTAGGGTTAGAGTTTCCTAGGGTTAGCGTTTACTAGGGTTAGAGTTTCCTAGGGTTAGAGTTTACTAGGGTTAGAGTTTCCTAGGGTTAGAGTTTACTAGGGTTAGAGTTTCCTAGGGTTAGAGTTTACCAGGGTTAGAGTTTCCTAGGGTTATAGTTTCCTAGGGTTAGAGTTTACTAGGGTTAGAGTTTCCTAGGGTTAGAGTTTACTAGGGTTAGAGTTTCCTAGGGTTAGAGTTTACCAGGGTTAGAGTTTCCTAGGGTTAGAGTTTCCTAGGGTTAGAGTTTACTAGGGTTAGAGTTTCCTAGGGTTAGAGTTTACCAGGGTTAGAGTTTCCTAGGGTTAGAGTTTACCAGGGTTAGAGTTTCCTAGGGTTAGAGTTTCCTAGGGTTAGAGTTTACTAGGGTTAGAGTTTCCTAGGGTTAGAGTTTACCAGGGTTAGAGTTTCCTAGGGTTAGATTTTACTAGGGTAAGAGTTTACTAGGGTTCTAGTTTCCTAGAGTTAGAGTTTACTAGGGTTAGAGTTTCCTAAGGTTAGCGTTTACTAGGGTTATAGTTTCCTAGGGTTAGACTTTACTAGGGTTAGAGTTTCCTAGGGTTAGAGTTTCCTAGGGTTAGAGTTTCCTAGGGTTAGAGTTTACTAGGGTTCGAGGTTACTAGGGTACGAGTTTACTAGGGTTTGAGTTTACTAGGGTAAGAGTTTACTAGGGTTAGAGTTTCCTAGGGTTAGAGTTTACTAGGGTTATAGTTTCCTAGGGTTAGACTTTACTAGGGTCTGAGTTTCCTAGGGTTAGAGTTTCCTAGGGTTAGAGTTTCCTAGGGTTAGAGTTTCCTAGGGTAAGAGTTTACTAGGGTTCTAGTTTCCGAGAGTTAGAGTTTACTAGGGTTAGAGTTTCCTAGGGTTAGAGTTTACTAGGGTTAGAGTTTCCTAGGGTTAGAGTTTCCTAGGGTTAGAGTTTCCCAGGGTTAGAGTTTCCTAGGGTTAGAGTATACTAGGGTTATAGTTTACGAGGGTTCGAGTTTACTAGGGTTCGAGTTTACTAGGGTAAGAGTTTACTAGGGTTCTAGTTTCCTAGAGTTAGAGTTTACTAGGGTTAGAGTTTACTATGGTTAGAGTTTACTATGGTTAGAGTTTACTAGGGTTAGCAGCTGACCATTGAAATGTATAGTGATAGAAAGTGGATTTAGCAGCGGATACAGAGGAAGAGAAAGTAGAGAGGAGAGAAAGGATGATAGGTCAGAACAGAACAGCAGGGTATATCAGGGTACATAGTCACTCATAACACCACTATAGAACAGCAGAGTGTTCCATCCGTTAGCTGTTTACCAAAACAGAGGCAGCGAGACCGTTTTGTTATTGTTTAAACTGCTGATTGCTGCTTTAAAGGTGATTATAGTTTTGCATGTAACATGTAATATGTAATATGTAATATGTAATGGTGTTAATTTACATGGGAAAGAGTAAATAAGAGCGAGATTGAATGAGTGAGAGTGTGTGAGTGTGTGAGTGTGTGAGTGTGTGTGAGTGTGTGAGTGCGTGTGAGTGCGTGCGAGTGTGTGCGCGTGCGTGCGCGTGTGTGTGTGAGTGTGAGTGTGTGTGTGTGTGAGTGTGTGTGTGAGTGTGAGTGTGTGAGTGTGAGTGTGAGTGTGAGTGTGTGAGTGTGAGTGTGTGAGTGTGTGAGTGTGAGTGTGAGTGTGTGTGTGTGTGAGTGTGAGTGTGAGTGTGTGAGTGTGTGTGTGTGTGTGTGAGTGTGTGTGTGTGAGTGTGAGTGTGAGTGGTGTGAGTGGGGGTGTGTGGTGTGAGTGAGTGTGAGTGTAGTGGTGTGGTGTGTGAGTGTGAGTGTAGGTGGTGGAGTGTGGAGTGGTGAGTGTGTGAGTGTGAGTGTGAGTGTGTGAGTGTGAGTGTGAGTGTGTGAGTGTGATGTTGTGTGTGTGTGTGGG